>NC_069499.1:287292516-287350016 GCF_027579735.1 Bombina bombina
GTAAGGAAAAGCAAAAGTCAAACCAGTAAATCCAAATAGTAATTTCCAGAATAAGAGCTAACAACTCCATACACAAGCAACCACATGCTACAAACACAGAGCTAATATAGATTACTGCAATTAAGGCCAAATTGATCTTAAACAGTACAACTAACTTGCAGCAGGGACAGAAATCACTCTTTTAGCCAAGTGTCTATTATGACAGAGTCCCCCCCAAGGGCAACCTCAGGGTGTTCCTACATGACCTGGATCGATGACCTCTATGAAAAGGTAACACCAAACATGGAGCATGGATGTTATTTTCAGGCTCCCATGAATCATCTTCCGGACCATAGTCCTTTCACCAAACCAGATATTCCAAACAACCCCAGGAAAATACGTGAATCCAAAATCTTTTGGACCTCATACTCATTCATGCCATTAACTAACACCGGATCAGGAGAAGGGGAAGTCCTGCGCTGGCCAAGTGAAGATTCCCTGACAGGTTTCAAAAGGACACAAGAAATACAGGATTAATTTTGAAAGAAGGTGACAATTCAAGACCAATTGCCACTGGGCTCACCAAACTCACAATTTTAAAAGGACCCAAAAATCATGGATGTCATTTTTTAGAAGGGCACTGCAATTTTAACTTAGTAGTAGCCAACCAAACCTCATCCCTAACTTAATAAACCTTGTGCAGCAGATCTCAACTTATCTGCATAATAATTCTGTTTTTCCTTAGCGCCATGTAAAGCTAACTGAACTTTTAAAAAATTGAGATGTAAATTGTAAACCCCTGTCCAATACAATATCTTTTGGAAGACAGTGCAGCCGAAAAAAATCTCTAAGAAAGTATATAGCAGTCTCTCTAGTTGACTGACCCATTTCACAGGTAAACAAAATAACCAACTTTGAAAACCTATCAACCACAACCATGATGAAAGATTAGCTATTAGATAGAGGAAGATCAACAATAAAATCAATAAAGATATGTGACAAAGGTTTCTGGGTAAGTGGTAATGGCTGTAAACCATGCAGCTTTATGGGTACTGTGTTTCGATATTGCGCATACCTCACAGGACAGAACAAAATCCTCCACCTCTTCCTGCCATTTAGGCCATCAAAAATAAAGAGAAACACATTCCTTTGTATTACTAATACCCACATTACCAGCTGACAAATTATAATTAAAATTATTCAATATTTCAGAATGAAGCTCTGGAGGAACTGCCACCTTATCATTACACAGAGTCAAACCATCAATGGTTTATTCAGGAGGAAGAGAATCAGGATCAACACTATCAAATATACCGATAACAGAAACAGTTACTGCAATGAAATTAGATGGGGCAAGAATAGTTTCACAACAACTTTCAGATACAGAATTTTCCACATCATCCACATATCCAACATCTGCCTTGCCATTTCTTGAGCCAGGATGAAATGTAATCAGTAAATTAAACCTTGCAAAAAACAAAGCCCAACAAGCTTGCCTGGGCATAAAATGTTTTGCAGATCTCAAATATTCAAGATTCCTATAGTCCGTGTAAACTGTCAATGATGTAATGCCCCCTCCAGCAAATGCCTCCATTCCTCTAGAGCATCTTTAATTGCCAACAGCTCCCTGTCCTCTATATCATAGTTTAATTCAACAGGAGACAATTTCCTAGTTAAAAAGGCCACTGTATGAAGCACCTCTTTCTCCCTTGTCCTCTGCTCCAATAGCCACCTCAGAAGCATCCACCTCCAAAAAGTATGTTTTAGACAAATCTAGCTGGGCTAAAATAGGGGACTGAAGCAAAAAGTTGCTTTAACTTATCAAAAGCTTCCTGTGCTTCAACAGACCAATTAAATTTTGACTTAGAGAACAAATGGCTGAAAATCCCCTGAAAAATTTACAATAAAAATTAGCAAAACTAATAAATCTTTGCAGAGATTTTAGATTAGTGGGAACCGGCCAGTCAGTAATAGCTTAAACCATTTAAAGGTCCATGTCAATATGCCACGCAGCATATAAAACACAGAAAATACACAGAAGTAGCAGCAAAAAGACATTTTTCAAGATTTGCATGAAGCTAATTTTTTCACAAAATGAGACAGAACCTCTTTTACATGAAACTCATGTTCTTCAATGGACTAAGAAAATATCAAAATATCATCAAGATATATAACCAAGAATGTGTCAAGAATCTCTGAAAATGTAATTCAAAAAGGGGCGGAGCTAGTTAACACAGAGAGAAGACGTGCATCTGTATAGCTCCTGAACCTTTTTAAAAAATAAATACAATTTAAGAGTCATACTTTCATTTGGATTGGACTTAATTCCTCTTAACAGACTACCGACTACTCCCGGTTGGACTTGAGAGCAGATACGGAGGTGCGCCCTTATCAAAAATAAAGTTTCTAAGTGAGATTGTGAAACACTGAGGCCAGGGGCCTTTCCAGCTGAGGGAATAGCGAGACGGTCGGAGTGAGATCAATCAATCTCACCCGACACTCATTTGGCCACAACTGCAGGAGGATTTGGGCTCCAACAGCACAACTAGGAGTTAGAGATCGTTAGAAGTAGTGACTGGGCGGATCATCGGCTGGGACGGCTTGGTACGCAATCATTGAATCGTGAGAGCCCGGTCCCAGACCCCTGATTAAATCTAGCCCCAAAAACTACAATTCAGACCTTGCAATGGAGATCCACTATAACCCCCCACAGTGCTCTTTATGGTATGTGAATGGAGCTGTGAAGCAGTGATAAGAGGAGGACATTAACATTAACATTTGTGCAGCCCACAAACCACAGCAGCTACAAACCTAAGCTTCCCAAATAACACAATTCTGCCCTAAGGAACCTAATAAAAAAATAAGGAAGCAACACTTACACCTCCGGGTTTTGAAGAGGGTCACTGAGCTCCCTGCTTTGTTGGGGGATCTCATTTCAGGAGGGAACATAAGACCTATACAGTCTACAACATTTGAATCCCCAGACATCCACACTATCAGGCTCTGCTCTGTAGTAGCTGGGATTCGCCAGCAGTAAACCCACACCATATTAACACCAACCTAGTGTCACACAACAGCGCTCACTCCCTATCCCTTTTCCTGCCTACCCATGTGTTGGTGGGTCATATCCTCAACTCCCTTCCCGTGATCTCCCTGTGAGGGTAACCTCCCTGGGGAGCTGAGTGCCGCAGCAGCCCAATTAACTTGCTTTGGGGGATCAGAAGGCCCACTAACGATTGAGGAGTGAAAAATCACTAAGACCCACGTCTCTTTCTACGTTTATCTAAAGCAACATATTTGAGTGATTTCCAACTATTTTAGAGAGGAATTTAATGAGTCACTAGACGGGTATTATACCCGAACACTACTGGGCTAAGGACTGATCAAGCTCTGGGTGATAAAATGGAGGAATAAATGTAAGACATTTGGTGGAAGGTGGAACATCTCAGATATAAGGGAGTTGACTAAATGAGCTTTGGGAACAACCTAGCCCGCAACACATAGAAGTGTGGGACTGGGACAAGTGTGGAGTTTATGTCTGAGACTAGACAGTAGGGAACTACATACATTCCACTAACCCCTGGGTGAGAAAAGGAAGATAGTTAAGTCACAATACACCAAAAATCCAGTTCCTAAAAGCAATGCCTCTCCAAGATATGTAGAGCCAGCAAGAAGATGGCATAGTGACACACAGCATCAATGACCTGACAATCCTATTGCCGCCTGACCTCTACACATCAATATCAATAAACATCTTGACAGGTGCAGCATGTTAAAGTCCCCCTAAAGCTATAATATCTTAAGTATTAAGGACCCTTCTATGAGTGAGACACAAGCACCAGAGCCTTCACTCCCTCCCGTTCCTGATCCTTTACCCTTTTACAGATCTATTCAATCTGATCCCTATGCCATAAGATGTTACAGAGGATTTCTGTAATCTTTGTCAATTTGTTTATTGTTATGTTATTAATGTTATGTTACCAATGTTTGTTGGTTATCCAACGCATGTTTATTTTATTTGCACAGGATGTACGTAAGGCAGAATTGAAATGTTACAAGATGGTTGAGTTTGCTGATGATGACCAGCGGTCCCAGTTAGCACTGATATACCAAAAGGTGCCCCTTACCAGTGGTTACAACATATTCCCCACTGATGTCATATCTAAGTCAATATAAACAAGCAATTGATCTAGCCAGTCAATATGGAGATGAAGGTAGTCTCACATAACGTTAGGGGTTTAAACACAAATATTAAAAGAAAAAAAGCCATACTTGAATACAAAGCCCTGAATGCCCAAATTGTTATGCTACAGGAAACACACTTTACTACTCAGATCACACCCAAATATTGGGATAAAATGTTTCCCATTCAGTACCATGCCACCAATATGTCAAGGTATTTAAAATATTATTAAATAATATATAGAAGTATATTTATCTTTATTTAATAAATCTGTGGATGTGCACATGGTCTGTAGAACAAAGGATTATTTCTAAGAGATCTCCCACACTCATTATGTAAAATTATGCTGAACACACAGGGGGGGACAATGGAACATGAGGCCCATACCAAATTTGCTATAATCAACTTACAGTTTGAGACAGGATGAGTCATAAAAGGCAAATTAAGAGGATAGATTGTCAGATAGGTGACACCACACAAAATATATGGAGACGAAATGTCTGAAATACCCTTTTGGAACTGATCAAAATCATAGGGAAACAGCTTTTATGCACATAGGTGTTAGTTATCCCTAAACATTAAATACACATCTGCACTGCTAGCTAGACAGAAAATATGCTGTTTTAAGACTTTTACAACTACTTGTGGATTGACCCCATGTGGGGCAGAGAAGGCCTTGGGAAACCAAAGACAAATGCTGAGGTGTGACCCTGAGAACCTACTGAACAGACAGCAAATAATCATTTATTTTTTTTCTTTCTATTTGAATGCATGCCTCAGAATGTATTAAATATAGAAATTTGGGAAATTGTCTAATTCTCTATTATTACATGGATATTTGCTAAGCTTGGGAGGTAACTGTTTTAGTCAGTCAAAAATGTTTAATAACCTAGGTAGTGTTTATATTTTTCAGATATATCATCTCAGATCTACATAGAAATGAATGTGCATATATATATATATATATATGTTTTGAAAACATAAAAAATCTTACTTAGCCTCTGTGTTTTTAAGAATATAAATAAATACTTGTGGACCTGGAAAGAAATAATTAATGACATTTATTACTTTATTTCAGATGGAATGCCTGCGTGAGATGAAATAAGTCATATCATATGAATGTGAAATAAATGTTTATAAAGTTTTAAATACATCTTTTAAAATGTAGTGAGATGAAGATATGGAAGTTACTTTGATGTGATATGACTATGAAATATAAACTTTCTGTTAGGCTAAATGAAATATAAATTATTTTAATATAATGTTAGATGTATTTGATGTTTCATATCAAAATGATCAGAAAATTCATTAAGATATAACTTATCCAAAACAAATATTATGAATAATTGCTATAGAAAGTTATGATCTGATTAAATAACCATTTTATGAAAATGATTAACTTGCTTAAAAATGTTTTAGAGATGTAAAGGTGAATTTATTTGTTTGTATGACTGCTGCCAGCCGGGGTAGCCATGAGAGAACTACAGCCAGAAAGCCTTTTTGGCTGTTAAATATAAGATATTCCAATGAAAAGGGACAAGCCCGTGGGCGTTTCCAACATTCACCAATGACTGATAAAAATCAAAAACGGGGAAGGGTGAGATCAGATGATTTAAACCCCAGCATAGAGACTAAAAAGAGGTTGTTGTTGTTGGCTGTTGCTGAAGGGAATAACTGCCGTGGTTATTATTAAAGTACACACCTACTATTGGACTCCATATGCATTATCCCCGAATTTTGAAATTTCTGAGGTGAAATTGGATCTGTTGCGAAACATTGGAAACTTGATTGCTGTTTATTTGGTAAAGTATAAGAAAAGGGCTGCTAATTACATGTGATATTTTAAAGTCACTGCAGTTTAAAGTATAGTTAAAAGATTTAAAGAAGCAGTGCGTTTTTCAAGTTAATATTTCACAGCCTATATATATTGTAAACCTGTATCTGATTTGTTAAGTAACTCATCTGTGCAAGTTCTGATATTGTAAGTTAATTATGTATTAGGATAAATTGCAGTTAAATAGCAGAATATATATATTATCCTATTGCTTAAGAGCACAGTTTAAAATTGTATTGTTTGGATGTTAAAAGATTTGTAAATAAGGCTGGTTTTTAAGATAAGCGTGTATGAATTTTGCATAGCATATTTAAATAGTTTTCAAGCGCATATAATATTATTTCATTTCCTTTTATTGCAAATATATTTCAATATGTTTATGGATATTAACTAAATAAAAGAATTCAGATATTTATATTAATTGTATGGTCTAGTAAGTGCATGTTGATTAAGGATTTCTATTTTTAAGGAAAATTATTATTTGTATTGCGTTATAACCTTGCCATAAGCTGATATATTATTTGGATAGCACTACTAAGATTTTCATAAATATACTGACATAATAATTGGAGGCACTTTGCATGAGATTTAATAATATTCATCATATTTGATATAATATATTTGTAGTAAATACAAATTATTATAAAAGAGAGAAAAAAAATCATATTTCGATATTAATATTTTGAAAATATAATTGTTGAAATATTGATTTTCATATTTCGAGATTGATATTAATATCTTGAAATATTATTAAAGATTAATTTTTGAAAAATTGATAAAAATATTAATTTTTCATATTTAAAAATTAATCAAAAATAAAAAAAAATCATATTTTCAAAGTTAATCAAAAATATTAATTTTTCATATTTAGAAATATTAATTTTTCACATTTCAGAATTAATAATATATATATATATTTTTTTAAATATAAATTTTTTCTTCTCTCTTTTTATTGGCAAAAATTGTATTAGCGTTTTAATTTAACTGAATACTAAACCAATACAATAATGTCTGTAGCCAGAAGTGACTCATTTAATTCTATACATAGCGATGAAATTGGTCCCATTACAATACCCATTACTAAAGGTCAGGTCCTTAAGAAAGATATCTTAAGTTACATTAAAGGGAAGTTAAATATTGCTGGTAAATTAAATGATTTTATGGATATGCTTGAAACTAGAGCTAAAAATATTACCATTAATAATAATATGTGGAATGAAGAGAATGAATTCTTCCAGGAATTATTAATGATTAATCAATGCAAAACTCCCAAAAAGCGAGAGGAACTAATACTAAAATCTTGGCCCCTCTTAATATGCATGATTGACGAAATGTCGTTTTGTGTCACAGACAAACGATTACAAATACAAGAGCTAGAAAATAGTATTCGTTCCTCACGCAGACGCGAAGAGGATTTAAAAATAGCCAAAAATAAAATGGATGAATTTGCCCAAAACCTAACCGCCTTAGATAAGAATAACATTGACTTACTCGCACAGATACAAGATTTAAATAAACAGCTTGCGCAAAGCCAGAGAGAATTAAGCAATTTAAAAAGGTCATATCGCCATAATGAAAACCCTTATGTTAACAGTGAGAATAATACAGATAATGCTAACTCCTTTAGCGAACGTGTCAGGGACAAGGTACAGAAATATATGGAACAGTATAGACAAATGACCCCTAACGGGTCAGAAATAGACTTCCCAAAAAGGCAGTCACCTCATGATATAAATCCAGAGGACTGCTGTAGCGCAGCTGGCGCGGGGGAGGGAAACTCTAACAGAGAAGCCCAAAATAAATCTGATAAAGTCTATGATTCCCATAAAATAATCACCTTCGTACAACGCGCAGTGCCTATATTCTCCAATAAGGGAACAACATCTGTAATTGATCATTTACAGGCTTTTGAAAATGCGTTAGCTATAATGAATGTTACAAGTGAGAAATTGAAAATTGAATTTCTGCCTTGGGTATTTGACAGTAAACACCACAAATTCTTTGCTTCACTAAAGGATATGAATATTCATTCCTGGAATGGGGTAAAACGACAATGCAGAAAGGAATTCGGGCAACATCGCACTAAAACTGCTGCGAAAATAGCGGTATATGGTTTAAAGTGTTGTGCGAATCAGAGTCCAATCGAATTCCTTTCTGTATTGAAAAATGCGTACAGTATGGCTGAAGATAATCCCAGATTTGATGGCTCAGAATTTGTAAATTTATTTTTTGAAGCACTGCCTACACCCATCAAAATTAACTTAGCTAGAGATTTTGATGAGGACTGCTCATTGGAATGGCTGATCAAAAGAGTACAAAATTATACTCTATTCAGCAATCCAGTGAAAAGGGGGTGAAAAAGGAGTCAAAACCCAAAATTGTAGCAGAAACTAGGGTATCACCTAACCCCCTCAATTTGGAATCTAAAAAGAGAACTTATGCGGAGGTGGCCAGTCAAAACAGGCCATCTCCACAGAGGTTTAACTCTGCCCCCTCCCCTACACAGGTTGAGGTGCAGGGAGACTATAACCAAAGTGGGGGACATAATCAGGTGAATAATTACTCACAAAGAGAATACTCACCAAATAATTGGTATCCGCGCAAGGGTAGATACAATAGACGGCGAAGATATTCTCAGTGTAACCAGACACCCCAGGTATATAATGCTCCCCAAAGTCCTAATGCTGAACAAGCTGAACCCCAGGGGCAACCACGCCAGAATAGAAATAGCAGCCCTGATTCTGAGGGAACCAAATGGTCCAGGAATCAGTACAATGGGGCACCAAGAGATAGGCCCAGGGGTAGAGGTAACTTGTACAATCAGGTAGATATGCTGTTTACCCAGTTAAATCGGTTGAGCGAACAAATCGCTAATATGAGTCAAAAATCTACGGCTCAGCAACCGAACAATACTTTTTTAGGGGTACAGCCAGTGGTCAACAGTGGACCACAGGCACAGTCATAAATACTGCAGCATCACCTGAGAGGGAGGGGAGAGATGTACAATATGTAATAATAAATATCAATGATACTAATCATATTCTCTCCCCACAGACCGAAAACGGACAATTTAGCTGTGATGACAGGCAACCTTATCCGGGAAAAGTTAACAAATCTCTTCTTTTGCAGCACTCTCTTAACCTTATCTCCACAGATGCAGTACACAAGAATCCAGCCGAACCTGTCATAGAGGAAACAGGTAGGTATGAAGATTCTTCTGCACCAGAAAGCATGGCAAACTCAGGTAACACGTGGCGAAGCCCACAAATGTATGATAACGCCAACTTTATGTGTGAAATGGTAGAAACTGCAGGAAGATATTATGTATTAGTCTCCAACCCTATCAGGGGATTAATTGACACTGGGTGACAGGCAACTATCTTATCCCACAAGTACTACACACAGATAAATGAGCTAACACCCCACAAACCTAAAATAAGAGAATTTGACGGTTCTCTAATAGGTGTTGGGGGTGACCTGGATGACAGGTCTGAAAGCTATAACATCACAGCTAAGTGCTTATTATCTATCTCTATTGATAATAAGTCAGTGAAGCACCTGTTTTTAATTTTAAATACTCCCCATAATCAAATATACATTGGCAATGATATCTTACATAGATATGCCATACAAATAGATTTGATTAACTCTTGCCTCTGGAGCAGGTTAAAGGGGGACCCTGAAGTATTTCAGGATGAAAATGCAGCCCTGAAATCAAACCAGCAATTACCATATGCTGTAATTATGCAGGTATCTAGCGATGTCATAATTCCTGCTGGGGCTGATAAATTTATTTTGCCCTTACAGGTAAACAGAGGTCAGAAATTAAAAACTTCTGAAACACTAATTTGCCTCTCCCATAGAATACAAAATCTGGGTGTCACAGTAACCTACACTCCTATGGTGAATATTGGAACTGTTCCAATACATATTATTGTGCATAACATGAACCCACAGGATATAACATTATCCAAGGGAACTACCATAGGATATGCACTGGAATCAAGTTATTACACTTTTGGATTCCAGAATAATGTAATTGGGCTAATACCTGAAGGATACTTAACTGAAGAACAATTAATAGAACAATCCTTTGCAAATCTGTAAAATTGAAGAAGCCTCTCTAGTGTTTGATCAGCCAATCAAACAGCAAGATTACC
The DNA here is from genome assembly GCF_027579735.1 of Bombina bombina. Taxonomy (NCBI): domain Eukaryota; kingdom Metazoa; phylum Chordata; class Amphibia; order Anura; family Bombinatoridae; genus Bombina; species Bombina bombina. Next base: position 287,302,673 of record NC_069499.1, read on the forward strand.
CCAATACCCAGAGTCATGGGAGCAATGTAAACTATAACCAAGGGGATCTCACCTCTAGGTTGGAAGAAGCCTATGAAATAGGACAGCCTTAAATATTTCCAGGATTTCAGCAAATAGTCGAAGAGCAAATATCCTTAGCTAATGGCTGTTCCAGCGATGATGAACGCCAACAGCTGCGAGATCTCCTGATGGAGTACAAGGATATTTTTGCTAAGGATTCGTATGACTGTGGTACTACAGACTTGCAGATTGCAAGAATACAAACAGATCCCGATGCGCCACCTGTATTTGTCAAACAGTACAGACTTCCCTTAGCCTCATATGATTCTCTTGCAGAGATCATAAGGAACTTGGAAGAAAACATAATTTATGCTTACCTGATAAATTCCTTTCTTCTGTAGTGTGATCAGTCCACGGGTCATCATTACTTCTGGGATATTACTCCTCCCCAACAGGAAGTGCAAGAGGATTCACCCAGCAGAGCTGCATATAGCTCCTCCCCTCTACGTCACTCCCAGTCATTCGACCAAGGACCAACGAGAAAGGAAAAGCCAAGGGTGAAGTGGTGACTGGAGTATAAATTAAAAAATATTTACCTGCCTTAAAAACAGGGCGGGCCGTGGACTGATCACACTACAGAAGAAAGGAATTTATCAGGTAAGCATAAATTATGTTTTCTTCTGTTAAGTGTGATCAGTCCACGGGTCATCATTACTTCTGGGATACCAATACCAAAGCAAAAGTACACGGATGACGGGAGGGATAGGCAGGCTCTTTATACAGAAGGAACCACTGCCTGAAGAACCTTTCTCCCAAAAATAGCCTCCGATGAAGCAAAAGTGTCAAATTTGTAAAATTTGGAAAAAGTATGAAGCGAAGACCAAGTTGCAGCCTTGCAAATCTGTTCAACAGAGGCCTCATTCTTGAAGGCCCAAGTGGAAGCCACAGCTCTAGTAGAATGAGCTGTAATTCTTTCAGGAGGCTGCTGTCCAGCAGTCTCATAAGCTAAACGAATTATGCTACGAAGCCAAAAAGAAAGAGAGGTAGCGGAAGCTTTTTGACCTCTCCTCTGCCCAGAGTAAATGACAAACAGAGAAGACGTTTGTCGAAATTCCTTAGTTGCCTGTAAGTAAAATTTTAGAGCACGGACTACATCCAGGTTGTGCAGTAGACGTTCCTTCTTTGAAGAAGGATTTGGGCATAAAGAAGGAACAACAATCTCTTGATTGATATTCCTGTTAGTAACTACCTTAGGTAAGAACCCAGGTTTAGTACGCAGGACTACCTTATCCGAATGAAAAATCAAATAAGGAGAATCACAATGTAAGGCTGATAATTCAGAGACTCTTCGAGCCGAGGAAATAGCCATTAAAAATAGAACTTTCCAAGATAACAACTTTATATCAATGGAATGAAGGGGTTCAAACGGAACGCCCTGTAAAACATTAAGAACAAGGTTTAAACTCCATGGTGGAGCAACAGTTTTAAACACAGGCTTAATTCTGGCCAAAGCCTGACAAAAAGCCTGGACGTCAGGAACTTCTGACAGACGTTTGTGTAACAGAATGGACAGAGCTGAGATCTGTCCCTTTAATGAACTAGCAGATAAACCCTTTTCTAAACCTTCTTGTAGAAAAGACAATATCCTAGGAATCCTAACCTTACTCCAAGAGTAACCTTTGGATTCACACCAATATAGGTATTTACGCCATATCTTATGGTAAATCTTTCTGGTAACAGGTTTCCTAGCCTGTATTAAGGTATCAATAACTGACTCAGAAAATCCACGTCTTGATAAAATCAAGCGTTCAATTTCCAAGCAGTCAGCTTCAGAGAAGTTAGATTTTGATGTTTGAAGGGACCCTGTATCAGAAGGTCCTGTTTCAGAGGTAGAGACCAAGGTGGACAGGATGACATGTCCACCAGGTCTGCATACCAAGTCCTGCGTGGCCACGCAGGTGCTATTAGAATCACTGATGCTCTCTCTTGTTTGATTCTGGCAATCAATCGAGGAAGCAACGGGAAGGGTGGAAACACGTAAGCCATCCTGAAGTCCCAAGGTGCTGTCAGAGCATCTATCAGGACTGCTCCTGGATCCCTGGATCTGGACCCGTAACGAGGAAGCTTGGCGTTCTGTCGAGACGCCATGAGATCTATCTCTGGTTTGCCCCAACGTCGAAGTATTTGGGCAAAGACCTCCGGATGAAGTTCCCACTCCCCCGGATGAAAAGTCTGACGACTTAAGAAATCCGCCTCCCAGTTCTCCACTCCCGGGATGTGGATTGCTGACAGGTGGCAAGAGTGAGACTCTGCCCAGCGAATTATCTTTGATACTTCCATCATAGCTAGGGAGCTTCTTGTCCCTCCCTGATGGTTGATGTAAGCTACAGTCGTGATGTTGTCCGACTGAAACCTGATGAACCCCCGAGTTGTCAACTGGGGCCAAGCCAGGAGGGCATTGAGAACTGCTCTCAATTCCAGAATGTTTATTGGCAGGAGACTCTCCTCCTGACTCCATTGTCCCTGAGCCTTCAGAGAATTCCAGACGGCACCCCAACCTAGAAGGCTGGCGTCTGTTGTTACAATTGTCCAGTCTGGTCTGCTGAATGGCATCCCCCTGGACAGATGTGGCCGAGAAAGCCACCATAGAAGAGAATTTCTGGTCTCTTGATCCAGATTCAGAGAAGGGGATAAGTCTGAGTAATCCCCATTCCACTGACTTAGCATGCACAGTTGCAGTGGTCTGAGGTGTAAGCGTGCAAAGGGTACTATGTCCATTGCCGCTACCATTAAGCTGATTACCTCCATGCATTGAGCCACTGACGGGTGTTGAATGGAATGAAGGGTGCGGCAAGCACTTTGAAGTCTTGTTAGTCTGTCCTCTGTCAGGTAAATCTTCATTTCTACAGAATCTATAAGAGTCCCCAGGAAGGGAACTCTTGTGAGTGGAATGAGTGAACTTTTCTTTTCGTTCACCTTCCATCCATGTGACCTTAGAAATGCCAGCACTAACTCTGTATGAGACTTGGCAGTTTGAAAGCTTGAAGCTTGTATCAGAATGTCGTCTAGGTATGGAGCTACCGAGATTCCCCGCGGTCTTAGTACCGCCAGAAGAGCACCCAGAACCTTTGTGAAGATTCTTGGAGCTGTAGCCAATCCGAATGGAAGAGCCACAAACTGGTAATGCCTGTCTAGGAAGGCAAACCTTAGGTACCGATAATGATCTTTGTGAATCGGTATGTGAAGGTAAGCATCTTTTAAATCTACAGTGGTCATGTACTGACCCTCTTGGATCATAGGTAAAATTGTCCGAATAGTCTCCATCTTGAACGATGGAACTCTTAGGAATTTGTTTAGGATCTTTAAGTCCAGGATTGGTCTGAAAGTTCCCTCTTTTTTGGGAACCACAAACAGATTTGAGTAAAACCCCTGTCCCTGTTCCGATCGTGGAACTGGATGGATTACTCCCATTAACAAGAGCTCTTGTACGCAGCGTAGAAACGCCTCTTTCTTTGTCTGGATTGTTGACAATCTTGACAGATGAAATCTCTCTCTTGGAGGAGAGTATTTGAAGTCCAGAAGGTATCCCTGAGATATTATCTCTAGCGCCCAGGGATCCTGAACATCTCTTGCCCAAGCCTGGGCGAAGAGAGAAAGTCTGCCCCCCACTAGATCCGATCCCGGATCGGGGGCCCTCAATTCATGCTGTTTTAGGGGCAGCAGCAGGTTTCCTAGTCTGCTTGCCCTTGTTCCAGGACTGGTTAGGTTTCCAGCCTTGTCTGTAGCGAGCAACAGCTCCTTCCTGTTTTGGTGCAGAGGAAGTGGATGCTGCTCCTGCTTTGAAATTACGAAAGGAACGAAAATTAGACTGTCTAGTCTTGGCTTTGGCTTTGTCCTGAGGCAGGGCATGGCCTTTACCTCCTGTAATGTCAGCGATAATCTCTTTCAACCCGGGCCCGAATAAGGTCTGCCCTTTGAAAGGTATATTAAGCAATTTAGACTTAGAAGTAACATCAGCTGACCAGGATTTTAGCCACAGCGCCCTGCGTGCCTGAATGGCGAATCCTGAATTCTTCGCCGTAAGTTTAGTAAGATGTACTACGGCCTCCGAAATGAATGAATTAGCTAGTTTAAGGACTCTAAGCCTGTCCGTAATGTCGTCCAGAGTAGCTGAACCAATGTTCTCTTCCAGAGACTCAATCCAGAATGCCGCTGCAGCCGTGATCGGCGCAATGCATGCAAGGGGTTGCAATATAAAACCTTGTTGAACAAACATTTTCTTAAGGTAACCCTCTAACTTTTTATCCATTGGATCTGAAAAAGCACAGCTATCCTCCACCGGGATAGTGGTACGCTTAGCTAAGGTAGAAACTGCTCCCTCCACCTTAGGGACCGTTTGCCATAAGTCCCTTGTGGTGGCGTCTATTGGAAACATTTTTCTAAATATCGGAGGGGGTGAGAACGGCACACCGGGTCTATCCCACTCCTTAGTAACAATTTCAGTAAGTCTCTTAGGTATAGGAAAAACCTCAGTACTCGTCGGTACCGCAAAATATTTATCCAACCTACACATTTTCTCTGGTATTGCAACTGTGTTACAATCATTCAGAGCCGCTAACACCTCCCCTAGTAATACACGGAGGTTTTCCAGTTTAAATTTAAAATTTGAAATATCTGAATCCAGTCTGTTTGGATCAGAACCGTCACCCACAGAATGAAGTTCTCCGTCCTCATGTTCTGCCACCTGTGACGCAGTGTCTGACATGGCCCTAATATTATCAGCGCACTCTGTTCTCACCCCAGAGTGATCACGCTTACCTCTTAGTTCTGGAAATTTAGCCAAAACCTCAGTCATAACAGTAGCCATATCCTGTAATGTGATTTGTAATGGCCACCCAGATGTACTCGGCGCTACAATATCACGCACCTCCCTCTGAGCGGGAGATGTAGGTACTGACACGTGAGGCGAGTTAGTCGGCATAACTCTCCCCTCGTTGTTTGGTGAAATTTGTTCAATTTGTACAGATTGACTTTTATTTAAAGTAGCATCAATACAGTTAGTACATAAATTTCTATTGGGCTCCACTTTGGCATTGCAACAAATGACACAGGTATCATCCTCTGAATCAGACATGTTTAACACACTAGCAAATAAACTTGCAACTTGGAAATACAATTCAATTAGAATAATATTAAAACGTACTGTACCTTTAAGAAGCACAGAAGATCTATGACAGTTGAAAATTAATAAATTGAAACAGTTATAGCCTCAATCCTTGTAAACAACACAACTTTAGCAAAGGTTTAATCCCATTAGCAAAGATAACAAATTCTGAAAGCAGGAAACAAATTACAGAATAAACGTTTTTTATCTCAGTCAAACTATAATTCTCACAGCTCTGCTGAGAGAAATTACCTCCCTCAAAATAAGTTTTGAAGACCCCTGAGCTCTGTAGAGATGAACCGGATCATGCAGGGAATACAATGAGTTGCTGACTGAAATATTTGATGCGTAGTAAAAGCGCCAAAAAACGGCCCCTCCCCCTCACACACAGCAGTGAGGGAGAACAGAAACTGTCAGAAAACAGATTAAGCAACTGCCAAGTGGAAAAATAGTGCCCAAACATTTATTCACTCAGTACCTCAGCAAATGAAAACGATTTTACATTCCAGCAAAAACGTTAAACATAATCTCTAGTTATTAAACAGCTTTATGTATTTCTTACAGTGTAATTCTAGTGAAGTACCATTCCCCAGAATACTGAAGTGTAAAGTATACATACATGACATTATATCGGTATGGCAGGATTTTCTCATCAATTCCATTGTCAGAAAAAAAAAACTGCTACATACCTCTATGCAGATTCATCTGCCCGCTGTCCCCTGATCTGAAGTTTACCTCACTCCTCAGATGGCCGAGAACAGCAATATGATCTTAACTACTCCGGCTAAAATCATAGCAAAACTCTGGTAGATTCTTCTTCAAACTCTGCCAGAGAGGTAATAACACACTCCGGTGCTATTTTAAAATAACAAACTTTTGATTGAAGATATAAAACTAAGTATAATCACCATAGTCCTCTCACACATCCTATCTAGTCGTTGGGTGCAAGAGAATGACTGGGAGTGACGTAGAGGGGAGGAGCTATATGCAGCTCTGCTGGGTGAATCCTCTTGCACTTCCTGTTGGGGAGGAGTAATATCCCAGAAGTAATGATGACCCGTGGACTGATCACACTTAACAGAAGAAAGAGGTATTATCAGACAGGTGCACAGCTCTTATAATAATCCTATTCTAGGTGTCCTTAAGCCCAATGGACAATGGCGTTTGTGTGCTGACTTAAGACAGCTAAACAAACGAGTATACATGTCTGGCTGGCCTGTACCATACATTGACCAGTGCCTAGCACAAATGCAGGGATCCAGAATATTCACTGCCATTGATTGTGCACAGGGATATTGGACCATAAAGGTACATGAAGAGGACCAATATAAGCTAGCATTCTCCTTCCAAAAGGTTCAGTATGCATTCCAGAGACTTCCATTTGGATACATAAATTCTGGACATGAATTTGCTGTATTCATGCATAAGGCTATGCCTGACACATTGGAAAGGGGGACCTTATCTTATGTTGATGATGTTTTAATCAAAAGCACAGACTTTAAAAAACACATCGCAGAGCTTAAACACGTCCTCAGCCAACTTAAAAGGGCAGGTGTCAAATTATCCCTACAAAAAGCTCAATGGTGCCGCACTCGTGTAAACTTCTTGGGACATGAAGTTACTTCTGAAGGATTAAATCCCAAGAAGAAAAAGGTGGAAGCTATAGTGAATTCTAAAAACCCAACTAACTTAAAGGAATTGAGATCATTCCTGGGTATGACGAATTATTATCGCAAATTCATTGATAATTATGCGGAATTAGCTAAACCACTACTACTTCTTCTAAAGAAAGATGTGAAATGGCACTGGAGTGAGTCTCAAGAGACAGCCATCAGAGAGCTGAAGAGAAAACTCACTCAAGCACCTTGCTTAGCGTACCCTGAAGGTGGTAAACCTTTCTTCTTAGAGACAGGTTACACAGATATAAGCATGAGTGCTGTTTTATACCAAAAGCATGATAATTTGAACAAAGCCATTGCTTATGCGAGCAAAAATCTATCCCCAGTAGAAATAAAGTTTAACGATTGTGAAAAAGCCCTCTTATCTACTGTATGGGCTCTACAAAATTTCCGCAGCTATATACAGGGCGAGAAAATTATTGTAGAAACAGCCCACCAGCCTTTGCTATATTTGCAAAGTGAGAGAATAAGAGATGGGAATTTGTCTAATAGCCGCATAACAGCATGGACTCTTTCCTTACAAGGCTGGCCCTTAGAAATTCGCTACAAGCAGAATAAAAAGAATCCAGTCGCACAAGGGCTTGCTGAGCTCCACGACTGTACTGCTAAAAATCCTGGGGAAGAATTATCAGAAGATGATTTTCTGGAGGAACAATTGCTTTCCCCTTATAAAATGTACAATGAGGACCATTGTCAAACATTACCTTGGGTGTATGTTGATGGTTGTTCTTACCATGCCACTATTGATAATGAGCGCAGATTAGTCGCTGGCATTGGTATAACTGGGGCAAATGGATTCCCAAATATATCTATAGGTTTCAACATTGGACCAAGATCCAGTCAAGTTGCAGAACTAAATGCTGTTTTCAAAACCATTGAAATGGCTATTGAACATGGTATTCATGAATTTGTGATCATAACTGACTCAAATTATGTGCGTGACAGTTTTGTTGAATACCTGCCAACTTGGAAAAGAAATGGCATGCAGAAAAGCAATAACAAACCAGTCAAACATCGCAAATTGTTCTGTGAGATTGATAATCTGGTGATATCCAATGATTTAACCATACACTGGAAAAAGACCAAGGGTCATTCCAGAGTTCTAGGTCCTGATAAGGAAGGCAATGATCTTGCGGATTCGTTAGCCAAACAAGGAGCCATAACTGGAGAACTCCTTAATATTGACCACTTAATGGGTGCAATTCAGATAGAAGCCATTACCAGAAACCAGGCAAAACAACAGAGTGAGCCTAACTTGGTACAATGGAGTCAGGATTCTCCTAGTGAGGACCTGATCACTAGTCAAAAAGAAGACCCCATTGTAGGCATCTTCTATAAACACACAGAAGATCCTGAAAGCAACCCCATATCAAAAGATGATTGTATTGGCAAAGAAGATCTTAGGATCTTAATAAAATCTAGATCACAATTCAAGTTACAGGAGGGTTTGTTAATTAGAACCTCCAAAACTGGCATCCAGCAGTGGGTAGTACCCACCAAGTTCAGAGGTCTAATGCTTCAACATGCCCATGATGCTCCCACATCTGGTCATCGCGGTGCCAAACTCATGTATGAAATATTGCGTGATTATGCTTTTTGGCCACACATGTTGAAAGATGTTCAAACCTACTGTCAAGGGTGTTTAATCTCCCCACAGTTTCAACCCACTGCACCAACGCATAGAGCGCCATTGCAGAAAAGGGGGATGGTAATGCCATGGTCAGATATACAAATTGATTTTATTGGTCCGGTAACAAGGTCATCAAGAGGTAACAAATACAAGTTAACCGTGACATGCCTGTTCACTAAATGGGTAGAGTGCATTAGTGCACCTAACAATAGTGCGGAAACATGTGCAGCGTTGCTCATCAACCATGTGTTTTCCAGATTTGGTTTGCCCCAAAGAATCGAATCAGATCGGAGAACCCACTTCACTAGCGAAGTGATGACCAAAATGTGGAAAATACTAGGGGTTAAAAGGAAGCTCCATATTGCTTATAGAGCTGCCTCAATTGGTGGTGTAGAGCGTTACAACCAGTCCATTGTTAAAATCCTCAAAAAGTTTGTGAGTGAAACAGGTAAAGACTGGGATGTAAAACTACCTCTAGTCTTAATGGCATTAAGAGCAACTCCAAGTAGTGCTACCAAAATGTCAACTTTTGAGCTGATGACTGGTAGAAGAATGGTTCTACCTCAGCATCTGCTGTACCGTACATCAGACCAAAACTTGATAAACGCTGCCAATACACATCAATATGTGGAGAACTTAAGAAAACATCTGCAACATGCCTTTGCATTTGCTCAAAGGAATTTAGAAAGAGCCGCAACTGCCACTAAAACCTATTATGATCTCAAAACATCCAAAAAGGAATATGAAATAAATGATAAAGTTTATCTTTATAACTTTGGAAGAGATCAGGTTAGGGAGAAGAAATTTCTTCCCTCATGGAAAGGTCCTTTTGTCATTACTGACAAAATATCTCCAGTGGCCTATAAAATACGGATCCCCAAAAATGAAAGTTTCATAGATAAATGGGTCCATATCAATCAATTGCGAGCGTGTCATCCAAGATCCCAACTACAAGTCATAGAGGGAGAATGAAGTGTCATATCCCAAAATGAACTAAAGACCGACTGTAGTTTAAAGATGACCAGCTGATGAACATGAAGGCTCAAAATTGACAGACTATCTACATAGAAGACTGTCCATGATGTGTATGGTCAACATCCTCACCAAATACCACTAACTTTGATCCAATTCAAATACATGTGTCCTACATATTTTTGAATTTGAAAGGGGGATTTATGTCAAGGTATTTGAAATATTATTAAATAATATATAGAAGTATATTTATCTTTATTTAATAAATCTGTGGATGTGCACATGGTCTGTAGAACAAAGGATTATTTCTAAGAGATCTCCCACACTCATAATGTAAAATTATGCTAAACACACAGGGGGGGGGGACAATGGAACATGAGGCCCATACCAAATTTGCTATAATCAACTTACAGTTTGAGACAGGATGAGTCATAAAAGGCAAATTAAGAGGATAGATTGTCAGATAGGTGACACCACACAAAATATATGGAGACAAAAGGTCTGAAATACACTTTTGGAACTGATCAAAATCATAGGGAAACAGCTTTTATGCACATAGGTGTTAGTTATCCCTAAACATCAAATACACATTTGCACTGCTAGCTAGACAGAAAATATGTTGTTTTAAGACTTTTACAACTACTCGTGGATTGACCCCATGTGGGGCAGTGAAGGCCTTGGGAAACAAAAGACAAATGCTGAGGTGTGACCCTGAGAACCTACTGAACAGACAGCAAATAATCATTTATTTTTTTTTCTTTCTATTTGAATGCATGCCTCAGAATGTATTAAATATAGAAATTTGGGAAATTGTCTAATTCTCTATTATTACATGGATATTTGCTAAGCTTGGGAGGTAACTGTTTTAGTCAGTCAAAAATGTTTAATAACCTCGGTAGTGTTTATATTTTTCAGATATATCATCTCAGATCTACATAGAAATGAATGTGCATATATATAAAACTACCTCTAGTCTTAATGGCATTAAGAGCAACTCCAAGTAGTGCTACCAAAATGTCAACTTTTGAGCTGATGACTGGTAGAAGAATGGTTCTACCTCAGCATCTGCTGTACCGTACATCAGACCAAAACTTGATAAACGCTGCCAATACACATCAATATGTGGAGAACTTAAGAAAACACCTGCAACATGCCTTTGCATTTGCTCAAAGGAATTTAGAAAGAGCCGCAACTGCCACTGCCACTTTTACAACTACTCGTGGATTGACCCCATGTGGGGCAGTGAAGGCCTTGGGAAACAAAAGACAAATGCTGAGGTGTGACCCTGAGAACCTACTGAACAGACAGCAAATAATCATTTATTTTTTTTCTTTCTATTTGAATGCATGCCTCAGAATGTATTAAATATAGAAATTTGGGAAATTGTCTAATTCTCTATTATTACATGGATATTTGCTAAGCTTGGGAGGTAACTGTTTTAGTCAGTCAAAAATGTTTAATAACCTCTGTAGTGTTTATATTTTTCAGATATATCATCTCAGATCTACATAGAAATGAATGTGCATATATATATATATATATATATTTATATATATATATATATATGTTTTGAAAACATAAAAAATCTTACTTAGCCTCTGTGTTTTTAAGAATATACATAAATACTTGTGGACCTGGAAAGAAATAATTAATGACATTTATTACTTTATTTCAGATGGAATGCCTGCGTGAGATGAAATAAGTCATATCATATGAATGTGAAATAAATGTTTATAAAGTTTTAAATACATCTTTTAAAATATAGTGAGATGAAGATATGGAAGTTACTTTGATGTGATATGACTATGAAATATAAACTTTCTGTTAGGCTAAATGAAATATAAATTATTTTAATATAATGTTAGATGTATTTGATGTTTCATATCAAAATGATCAGAAAATTCATTAAGATATAACTTATCCAAAACAAATATTATGAATAATTACTATAGAAAGTTATGATCTGATTAAATAACCATTTTATGAAAATGATTAACTTGCTTAAAAATGTTTTAGAGATGTAAAGGTGAATTTGTTTGTTTGTATGACTGCTGCCACCTGGTGTTGCCATAAGAGAACTACAGCCAGAAAGCCTTTTTGGCTGTTAAATATAAGATATTCCAATGACAAGGGACAAGGCTGTGGGCGTTTCCAACATTCACCAATGACTGATAAAAATCAAAAACGGGGAGGGGTGAGATCAGATGATTTAAACCCCAGCATAGAGACTAAAAAGAGGTTGTTGTTGTTGGCTGATGCTGAAGGGAATAACTGCCGTGGTTATTATTAAAGCACACACCTACTATTGGACTCCATATGCATTATCCCCGAATTTTGAAATTTCTGAGGTGAAATTGGATCTGTTGCGAAACATTGGAAACTGGATTGCTGTTTATTTGATAAAGTATAAGAAAAGGGCTGCTAATAACATGTGATATTTTAAAGTCACTGCAGTTTAAAGTATAGTTAAAAGATTTAAAGAAGCAGTGCGTTTTTCAAGTTAATATTTCACAGCCTATATATATTGTTTAAACCTATATCTGATTTGTTAAGTAACTCATCTGTGCAAGTTCTGATATTGTAAGTTAATTATGTATTAGGATAAATTGCAGTTAAATAGCAGAATATATATATTATCCTATTGCTTAAGAGCACAGTTTAAAATTGTATTGTTTGGATGTTAAAAGATTTGTAAATATGGCTGGTTTTTAAGATAAGCGTGTATGAATTTTGCATAGCATATTTAAATAGTTTTCAAGCGCATATAATATTATTTCATTTCCTTTTATTGCAAATATATTTCAATATGTTTATGGATATTAACTAAATAAAAGAATTCAGATATTTATATTAATTGTATGGTCTAGTAAGTGCATGTTGATTAAGGATTTCTATTTTTAAGGAAAATTATTATTTGTATTGCGTTATAACCTTGCCATAAGCTGATATATTATTTGGATAGTACTACTAAGATTTTCATAAATATACTGACAAATACAAAGAAAAGGAATGGGGTCTGCCTGTTAGGGACAAAGATGGTAGGTTCCTTATTGTAAGATGACAGATCCAAAATGTCCCGATAGTCTTAGCTAGTGTTTATGCCCCCAATACCAATCAGGCCGCCTTTCTTTCAAAGCTTAATAAGCAGCTTACGCAATGGCAAAACTATAAAACTATAATAGGAGGAGATTTCAATTTAGCACTAAACAACAAAATAGACAGATCCACAGTCTGTAATGCTGAAACACCAGGTCATAGACCAGCCCAACACATTCTTAAAGATTTTCTTCTAGACCAGAATCTGATAGATGGCTGGAGAGCCATTAACAAAAATGTTTGAGATTACACATATTTCTCATCAGTTCACAAGACACATTCAAGAATCGATTATATCCTAGTCAGTCAAATCCTGATACCTCTTTTAGTCTCAGCTGACATTATTAATTGCTCATGGTCAGACCACTCAATAGTAGAAATGACCCTTAAAGGCTTAATCAATCCTGGTAGAAGTAGGGCTTGGTCCCTTCACCCTAACTTATTGAAAGATACCATCTTTCTTCAGAAATTACAAGAAGATATTATAGAGTTCATATCGCTTAATGAAGGTTCCACCTCAAACCCTATCTATTCATGGGGAGCTCTTAAACTGTTTGTAAGGGGTATTTTAATTATAGAACCTAATAAGAGAAAAAAACAGGATAAAGGCAGAATAGAGGAACTCAAGGCAGAGACCTCTGCTTTTGCAGAGAAGCAGTATATAAACCACGGAAAGACACAATTAAGACACTTAGGGAAAAAAATGAACAACTGAATCAACTACTAAATAAAGAAGCAATCCAAGCTATAAGACTGGTAGACACAAAATATTACATATATGGCAATAAGCCAGACAAAATGCTGGCAAATAAATTAAAAGATATAACGAGACACTATTCAATACTACAAATACAGCAATCAGATGGTACAACCAATGGAAATCAGCTCCCCTTCCTATACATATGTGCTACGTAAACTAGAATACCATTATCTTAGAACCGAACTGACGGCAAAGATACTTAATAGACAAAGCCAATTTTTGGCGGAATGGGAACCCTACATAATGTTTTATGAGGAAACTAGAAGGATAAACAGAATAACTGATTCATAAATCAGAAATGTATTTCTATAGTTTGCTGGGATGATACTATGACCTTAAGCTTGATGGATGATATTGATGATTCAGTTTTTTTTTAACTTAACAGCTTGACGAATATGTGAATTATTTCAATCTATGTATGAATGTGCAATGTTTTGTAGCTTTTGTTATACTTGTTTACTTATTTATAAATAAAAAAAAATGTCTTCATCAAAAAAAAAAATGTAATTCGAAAAATATTTAAATGTTGCAGGAACATTACAAAGACTGAAAGGCCTTACCAAATATTCAAAGTGCCCACATCTGGTTTGAAAAGCAGTCTTACACTCCTCGCCCTTACGAATTCGAACCAGGTTATAAGCACCTCTGAGGTCGATTTTGGAAAAAATTTAGCTGTCTACACCATATTAAATAACTCATTAAAAATACGGATGTAGATAACGATTCTTAACTGTAAGTTCATTCAGAACCCTTTAGACAATTGCTCCTGTTCGCAAAAAGAAGAGTAAAAGGTGACTTGCTCAGACTCCCAATTAATACTAGAATGTTTTCTAAGCCAAGGCAACCCTAAAATTATAGGAAACAGTGAAGTTTTAACTATATCAAATCTGATTCTTTCATGAGGCCCAATACTCATCTCAAGGATACAGGTCTCAAACATAATAGGGCCAGAATTAATGGGATTACCATCTACCACGTGTACCATAGTTGGATTCTCCTTTTCTATCAGTGATATAGACAATTGCTGAACAAGAGAAGAATACAAAAAAAAACAAAAGACCCTAGCACCAGAATCAATAATACCCCTATATGCAATCCATCTTTCAGGCCAACAAAAAACAATGGGAATAGACAAATGGTCTGCAGAGGCAAAATAAGAGATACTAATACAAATACTAGAACTCTCTTTCTTTTGCTGGGGTTTCATTTGCAACAAAACAGGATAATTCTTAAAGTGAATGTAAAGTTAACGCTATTAGCTAAAGTCAAACGACAAAAGTTGAGACTTTAGTATATACTTATCTTCAGAGATATTTTACATTAAACGCTATATGGATAAGAGACGATCCTCCACCCGCCATATTCAGCAATTGTTTGACAGGTGACTCATCTGCAATTAACTAATCGTTGTTTCCCCCACGGGGCGTTCAGCCCCTTTGCACAAACTTCACGGCCCGGGGAAACAACGATTAGTTGATTGCAGATGAGTTATCTGTCAATCGATTGCTGAATATGCCGACCGTTAGATCAAATCTTATCCGTATAGCGTTTCATGTGAAATATCTCTGAAGATAAGTACAGTATATACTAAAGATTTCATGAATGAAAGTCTCATTCATTTTTTTACTTCTAATGTTTGACTTTAGCTAATAGCGTTAACTTTACATTCACTTTAACCATATGTCCCCCATTAACACAATATAAACAGAGCTTTAACCTAAAACAAAGTTGCCGCTCCCCAGGGGGTAAGGATCCCTTAATTAACCCTATGTGCAAGGGCTCACATGCTGAATCAATAGACTTAAAGGAAGATTCAGCCTTAGACTTAGGTTCACTTGAAATAGAAGAATCCTTTAGGGATGTTTTCTTTAATAAAATCTGATTGACTCTTTTCTTTCTTTTCCTTTGCCTAAATCTACAGTCAGTTTGTATAACCAGTCTCAGAGAATTAGGAATACTAATACTTGCTCAGATAGTCCAATTTTAAACTGATCTCCAAATGCAGCCTCATTCCAGCCTGTATCACCATACAACAAACTAAATGTTGCAAAATAATCTTCCACAGGCTTAATCCCCCTGTGTAAGTAACCAAATAGAACTTTTAGCAGTAGCAGCAGAATATGAATCATCATAAACAAGCTGCATAGCTTCCACAAATAAATCCCACGTATAAAAGGCTTTATTCACAATTATTAACAAAGTATGGGCCCATTTAAGGGGCTCATAATCTGATAACAAAGAAATAGCAGTGCTAACAGAATGATTTTGGTTTCAAAGAACAGGCCATAATAAAGGTTCTAAACTGCTAATGGTCCCCTTTAAATGTATCTGGCATAGTCAAATTAGGGGTGAGGTAGAGGAGGTGTTAATTGCAAATGCCCATCAGGATTGAAATTCAAATACTGAAAAAATGTAGAATAGTTAGCTTGAAAAACTTGCACGGATTCAGCAAGAGAAGCTATCTGCAAAGTAAGGCCTAGATTTAGAGTTGGGCGGTAGCCGTCAAAACCAGCGTTAGAGGCTCCTAACGCTGGTTTTTACCGCCCTCTGGTATTTGGAGTCAGTCATTAAAGGGTCTAATGCTCACTTTTCAGCCGCGACTTTACCATACCGCAGATCCCCTTACGTCAATTGCGTATCCTATCTTTTCAATGGGATCTTTCTAACTCCGGTATTTAGAGTCTTGGCTGAAGTGAGTGTTAGAAATCTAACGACAAAACTCCAGCCGCAGAAAAAAGTCAGTAGTTAAGAGCTTTCTGGGCTAACGCCGGTTTATAAAGCTCTTAACTACTGTGCTCTAAAGTACACTAACACCCATAAACTACCTATGTTCCCCTAAACCGAGGTCCCCCCACATCGCCGCCACTCGATTAAATTTTTTTAACCCCTAATCTGCCGACCGCCACCTACATTATACTTATGTACCCCTAATCTGCTGCCCCTAACACCGCCGACCCCTATATTATATTTATTAACCCCTAACCTGCCCCCCACAACGTTGCCGCCAGCTACCTACAATAATTAACCCCTAATCTGCCGGCCGCAAAGCGCCGCTACTTACGTTATCCTTATGTACCCCTAATCTGCTGCCCCTAACACCGCCGACCCCTATATTATATTTATTATCCCCTAATCTGCCCCCCTCAACGTCGCCTCCACCTGCCTAACCCCTAATCTGCCGAGCGGATCTCACCGCTACTATAATAAAGTTATTAACCCCTAATCCGCCTCACTCCTGCCTCAATAACCCTATAATAAATAGTATTAACCCCTAATCTGCCCTCCCTAACATCGCCGACACCTAACTTCAATTATTAACCCCTAATCTGCCGACTGAATCTCGCTGCTACTGTAATAAATGGATTAAGCCCTAAAGCTAAGTCTAACCCTAACCCTAACACCCCCCTAAATTAAATATAATTTAAATCTAACGAAATAAATTAACTCTTATTAAATAAATTATTCCTATTTAAAACTAAATACTTACCTGTAAAATAAACCCTAATATAGCTACAATATAAATTATAATTATATTATAGCTATTTTAGGATTTATATTTATTTTACAGGTAAATTTGTAATTATTTTAACTATTTTAGCTATTAAATAGTTCTTAACTATTTAATAGCTATTGTACCTGGTTAAAATAAATACAAAGTTACCTGTAAAATAAATATAAATCCTAAAATAGCTATAATATAATTATAATTTATATTGTAGCTATATTAGGATTTATTTTACAGGTAAGTATTTAGCTTTAAATAGGAATAATTTATTTAATAAGAGTTAATTTATTTCGTTAGATTTAAATTATATTTAATTTAGGGGGGTGTTAGTGTTAGGGTTAGACTTAGCTTTAGGGGTTAATACATTTATTAGAATAGCGGTGAGCTCCAGTCGGCAGATTAGGGGTTAATACTTGAAGTTAGGTGTCGGCGATGTTAGGGAGGGCAGATTAGGGGTTAATACTATTTATTATAGGGTTATTGAGGCGGATTAGGGGTTAATAACTTTATTATAATAGCGGTGCGGTCCGCTCGGCAGATTAGGGGTTAATAAGTGTAGGCAGGTGGAGGTGACGTTGTGGGGGGCAGATTAGGGGTTAATAAATATAATAAAGGGGTCGGTGGTGTTAGGGGCAGCAGATTAGGGGTACATAGGGATAATGTAAGTAGCGCCGGTTTATGGAGCGGCAGATTAGGGTTTAATAATAATATGCAGGGGTCAGCGATAGCGGGGGTGGCAGAATAGGGGTTAATAAGTGTAAGGTTAGGGGTGTTTAGACTCGGGGTACATGTTAGAGTGTTAGGTGCAGACGTAGGAAGTGTTTCCCCATAGCAAACAATGGGGCTGCGTTAGGAGCTGAACGCGGCTTTTTTGCAGGTGTTAGGTTTTTTTTTCAGCTCAAACAGCCCCATTGTTTTCTATGGGGGAATCGTGCACGAGCACGTTTTTGAAGCTGGCCGCGTCCGTAAGCACCGCTGGTATCGAGAGTTGAAGTTGCGTTAAATATGCTCTACGCTCCTTTTTTGGAGCCTAACGCAGCCATTCTGTGAACTCTCAATACCAGCGGTATTTAAAAGGTGCGGCCAGAAAAAAGCCAGCGTTAGCTACGCACCCCTTTGGCCGCAGAACTCTAAATCTAGGCGTAAGGGAATTAAATGTCTGAGCCATTTCTACTGATTAAATTTTATGGGCTTGAGTTTTTATGTAACAAAAGACAAACCTTTCCGGGCCAAGCACGCGTCTTCTCAGCACCAGGTGGAGTGTTGTTGTTTCAGCCAAAATTTATAAGCACAAGTCTGCATTTCAGTTTTTAATAAAGGCATCTTTTCAATATACATGTATTAGCAAATATACTTCTGGTAAAACCTATAGCTCTTTCAAAAGAATACTTAAATATGCTAAGTGCACTAGCATTTTTAAAACAGCACTTGTTTAGAGGTGCTTGTATCATCTGGTAATGACTCAAATAGAATCATTGCAGACATGACACAAGCCCCACTGGCGTTCTGAGCAGCTGCAGTGTTTAATACGCTGGTACACTGAGAATATTTAGCTATGCTTCACATGCATGTGCAGAGAAAAAGGCTAACACTAAAAGTGATACCTTTTACTATAAGCAGTTTTACCAATGTATGTACAGGGAGTGCAGAATTATTAGGCAAGTTGTATTTTTGAGGATTAATTTTATTATTGAACAACAACCATGTTCTCAATGAACCCAAAAAACTCATTAATATCAAAGCTGAATAGTTTTGGAAGTAGTTTTTAGTTTGTTTTTAGTTATAGCTATTTTAGGGGGATATCTGTGTGTGCAGGTGACTATTACTGTGCATAATTATTAGGCAACTTAACAAAAACAAATATATACCCATTTCAATTATTTATTTTTACCAGTGAAACCAATATAACATCTCAACATTCACAAATATACATTTCTGACATTCAAAAACAAAACAAAAACAAATCAGTGACCAATATAGCCACCTTTCTTTGCAAGGACACCCAAAAGCCTGCCATCCATGGATTCTGTCAGTGTTTTGATCTGTTCACCATCAACATTGCGTGCAGCAGCAACCACAGCCTCCCAGACACTGTTCAGAGAGGTGTACTGTTTTCCCTCCTTGTAAATCTCACATTTGATGATGGACCACAGGTTCTCAATGGGGTTCAGATCAGGTGAACAAGGAGGCCATGTCATTAGATTTTCTTCTTTTATACCCTTTCTTGCCAGCCACGCTGTGGAGTACTTGGACGCGTGTGATGGAGCATTGTCCTGCATGAAAATCATGTTTTTCTTGAAGGATGCAGACTTCTTCCTGTACCACTGCTTGAAGAAGGTGTCTTCCAGAAACTGGCAGTAGGACTGGGAGTTGAGCTTGACTCCATCCTCAACCCGAAAAGGCCCCACAAGCTCATCTTTGATGATACCAGCCCAAACCAGTACTCCACCTCCACCTTGCTGGCGTCTGAGTCGGACTGGAGCTCTCTGCCCTTTACCAATCCAGCCACGGGCCCATCCATCTGGCCCATCAAGACTCACTCTCATTTCATCAGTCCATAAAACCTTAGAAAAATCAGTCTTGAGATATTTCTTGGCCCAGTCTTGACGTTTCAGCTTGTGTGTCTTGTTCAGTGGTGGTCGTCTTTCAGCCTTTCTTACCTTGGCCATGTCTCTGAGTATTGCACACCTTGTGCTTTTGGGCACTCCAGTGATGTTGCAGCTCTGAAATATGGCCAAACTGGTGGCAAGTGGCATCTTGGCAGCTGCACGCTTGACTTTTCTCAGTTCATGGGCAGTTATTTTGCGCCTTGGTTTTTCCACACGCTTCTTGCGACCCTGTTGACTATTTTGAATGAAACGCTTGATTGTTCGATGATCACGTTTCAGAAGCTTTGCAATTTTAAGAGTGCTGCATCCCTCTGCAAGATATCTCACCATTTTTTACTTTTCTGAGCCTGTCAAGTCCTTCTTTTGACCCATTTTGCCAAAGGAAAGGAAGTTGCCTAATAATTATGCACACCTGATATAGGGTGTTGATGTCATTAGACCACACCCCTTCTCATTACAGAGATGCACATCACCTAATATGCTTAATTGGTAGTAGGCTTTCGAGCCTATACAGCTTGGAGTAAGACAACATGCATAAAGAGGATGATGTGGTCAAAATACTCATTTGCCTAATAATTCTGCACTCCCTGTATATTGTAAATATGTTTCTATCCAAAAACATAATTTATCTATGTGCATTTCAATTTTGACCAGAATGTCCCTTAAGTTGTTGCATGGCTATAGGCAATGTTGCCTCCAGTTCAGTTTTAGAAGCTTATTGTCAGCAAATAGTGATTTCTTGATGTTTTGATTTGGTTGTTATTCTTACATAACTTCGTAGCCAGCAAATATATTAAAAATTACAGACTAGACCACTCAGATTTTACATGGGAAAGATTGCATAAGATGGATAAACAACCTCTTCAAAACACGTTTTTAGTACAAAGGGCTTCATTCTCATTGATAAACACTCCAGGAGACAAAAGTGTCTCATGCAAAAAATAAGTCAACTATCAGGTTGACAAAAAGCCAGATTGAAAAACATATCATTGGATCCTGTAAACGGACAAGTAGAAAAAAGTGCAACTATTTCCTCTTTTAGATGTCAACTATATTGATAAGTTGTGTGTAGATGAGTTGTGTATGTTGCAAATGGTGACAGGTAGTGGGGGGTTTGTGGGAATACAAGCAAATGCATCCCTTATTGCATCTCGCAACAATATACTACACTAAATCAGGGGGCAGATAAAACTCCCATAGGCACTGTGGACTTCAAGTCTTTATTTGAAC
This sequence comes from Bombina bombina, assembly GCF_027579735.1. Lineage (NCBI taxonomy): Eukaryota > Metazoa > Chordata > Amphibia > Anura > Bombinatoridae > Bombina > Bombina bombina. Next base: position 287,323,318 of record NC_069499.1, read on the forward strand.
AATCTTGAATTAGAGCTTTTACAATGGCTGAGATCAATTACAATGGCTTTGAGCTCCTAAACAAAGTTCTGACAATTATGCACCGAGGTTCCAGAAGACAGATTTACAGAAGGTCAAGGCTACATATAAAAATGTCAGGAAACCAGCATTTACAGAGTACTATATGGGTTAACCCCTTCACGCCTTTAGGACATTCCAATGCTCTCCTAACAGCGCTGGGCTTTAATGCCGATAGGACAGCATAGAGCTTCCTACCATATCTGGTGTCCTGCAGACTAAAATTGTTTATCATATTTACCATATGGTTATAAAAATAAAAATCAAAAATCAAAGCCAATGTGGCTGAATATAAATGTGTTAAGAGAAATTAGGAAAAAACATAGGGCATTCAAATTATTCAAAGAAATTAGTACAGACTCAAAATTCCATATTTATAAGGAATGTAACAAAGCATGCAAATTAGCCAAAATTGAAAATGAAAAATGAATTGCAAAGGATTCTAAATCTAACCCTAAAAGGTTCTTTAAGTACATAAATAGCAAAAAATCTAAGAAAGACAATATAGGTACATTAAAATGCAGGGAGGGTAGCATGATTAACAGTGACAGGGAGAAGGCTGAGATACTAAACCAGTTTTTTTCTTCAGTATATACAAGAGAGGAACCATTGGATGATACTTTGGAACAAAATAGAACATGCCAGCCCATACCATTAATTGGGTTATGTATAGAGGATATCAGAAACAAATTGGATAATATTAAGGTAAATAAAACTCCAGGCCCAGATGGAATACACCCAAGGGTGTTAAGGGAATTTAGCACTGTTATAGACAAACCTCTAATCTCAATTTTTCAAGACTCATTATCCTCAGGCATGGTACCCAAGGATTGGCGTAAAGCTGATGTGGTGCCACTCTTCAAAAAGGGAAGTAGGAATGATCCAGGAAGCTATAGACCAGTTAGTCTGACATCAATAGTGGGGAAGATATTTGAAGGGATTATAAGGGATTATATTGATGAGCATATTCAAGTAAACAAGATTATGAGTTCTAATCAGCATGGTTTTATGAGAAATAGATCATGTCAAACTAATCTAATTAGATTCTATGAGGAAGTAAGTAAAAATATAGATAAAGGGGAATCAGTTGATGTGATATACTTAGATTTTGCAAAGGTGTTTGATACAGTGCCACATGAGAGATTAATGCACACAATTACGGGACTGGGAATAGCTGAAAATGTTAGTTTATGGATAAATAACTGGATAAAAGATAGGGAGCAACAAGAAGTAGTAAATGGATCATACTCAGATTGGACAAAGGTAATCAGTGGAGTACCCCAGGGATCAGTGCTGGGCCCTATTCTTTTTAATATTTTTATAAATGACTTGGAGCTAGGATTAAATAGCGACATCTCTATTTTTGCAGATGATACTAAGTTAAGTAAGGTCATTAGGTCAGAGCAGGATGAACTTTTGTTACAAAGGGACCTGCAAAAATTAGAAGTATGGGCAGGTAAATGGAAAATGAGATTTAATACAGGAAAATGCAAGGTTCTACATTTTGGAAGTAAAAATAAGCAGGCAACGTATTATTTAAATAGGACAAGACTTAGCCAAACATAGGAGGAAAGGGATTTGGGGGTAGTAATAGATAACAAGCTAAAGAGGGGTGCACAATGCAAGGCAGCAGCTTCAAAGGCTAATAAGATACTAGCATGTATTAAAAGAGGCATTGACTCAAGGGAGGAAAACATAATTATGTCACTATATAAAGCCCTGGTAAGACCTCACCTTGAGTATGGAGTGCAGTTCTGGGGACCGATCGCAAAAAAAGATATTGCAGAACTAGAAAAAGTTCAGAGAAGGGCCACAAAGCTAATAAGGGGATTGGAGAATTTAACCTATGAGGAGAGGCTAGCCAAACTGGGTCTGTTTGCTTTAGAAAAAAGGCGCTTAAGAGGTGACATGATTACTTTATATAAATATATTCAAGGCCCATATACAGAGATGGCAGAAGATCTGTTTATTCCAAGAAAATTGTTTGTGACCAAAGGTCACAATTTAAGGTTGGAAGAAAGGAGATTTAATCTCCTGCAACGGAAAGTTTTTTCACTGTAAGAGCAATAAAATTGTGGAACTCATTACCAAAGGAGGTAGTGAATGCCAATACCCTAGATACATTTAAAAATTATTTGGATACATTTCTGTCTATAAACAAAATTCATGGATATGATTGCTAGTATTAAATGGGTCACCTTTTAGTGGGATTATTTAATCTTAACTGGAGCTTTTTTTTTTATATATTTTAGATTTGTGTAGGTTGAACTTGATGGACTTCGGTCTTTTTTCAACCTCATCTACTATGTTACTATGTTACTATATTGAGCGGCAAGGGTTTTCAAACCTGTCCTCAAGTCTCCCTAAAAGGCCAGATTTTCAGGATTACCTTGGATTACAGCAAGTTAATAATAGTGTTTACTAATCAGCTAATTATTTCACCTGTGCTCCAGTCCAGATATCCTGAAAATCTGGTCTTTTAGGGAGGTCTAAGAACAGGTTTGAAACCCCAAGCTTTAGTGTGATACTCATTTATTTAGCTAACATATATATTGGATGCTGAATTTTCTCTTTGAAGGATACGTTTAAATCCTCTAATATAGTGGTGGGTTACACCATCGCCCCCGAGCTCCATCAACTGCTCCATCGAAAACCAGCACCTTCCCGGATGATTGGAAGCACGCAGAATTAAAACCCCTACTGAAAAAACCCACGGCTGACCCCAATGATCCGAAGAACTACCGCCCAATCTCTCTGCTCCCCTTTTTCGGCCAAAGTCATCGAGAAGTCCATCAACGTGCAACTCGATGACTACATTGAAGCCAACCACACCCTGGACCCCTCCCAATCCAGTTTCAGGAGCAACCACAGCACCGAGACCGCCCTCCTCGCCGCCACAGACGACATCCTCGCCCTACTCAACCGAGGAGAGACCGCCGCCCTCATTCTCCTAGACCTCTCAGCATCATTTGACACTGTCTCCCACCTCACCCTCCTACACGATGCCGGCATATGCGACAAAGCCCTGGAATGGATCACCTTCTTCCTCACCGGCAGAACCCAGAATGTTAGACTCCCACCCTTCACCTCCAAGCCCACAGAAATCAGCTGCGGTGTATCCCAAGGCTCTTCGCTGAGCCCCACCCTATTCAACATCTACAGGGCCCCTCTTGCCGCCATCGCCCAATGACACAACCTCAACATCGTCTCCTATGCCGACGACACCCAGCTAATCATCTCACTCACCAGTGACTTCACCACCGCAAAGAGAAACGTCCACAAAGGGCTGACAGCAGTCGCTACCTGGATGAGCTACAACTGCCTAAAGCTGAACGCAGACAAGACCGAAGTCCTTCTCCTCAGTCCCACCACATCCGCCTGGAATAACTCCTGGTGGCCCACAGCCCTCGGACACCCTCCAACCCCCACCGACCATGCACAAAATATAGGTGTCATCCTGGACTCATCGCTCTCCATGGACCGAAAAATCAACGCTGTCTCCTCTGCATGCTTCTACACACTTCACCTGCTGCGAAAGATCTTCAAATGGATCCCAACCGAGACCAGGAAGACTGTCACCCACGCCCTCGTCAACAGCCGACTGGACTACGGCAACGCACTCTACGCCGGCTCCACCATCAAGCTCCAAAAGAGACTACAGCACATCCAGAACGCCTCAGCCAGACTAATCCTCAACATCCCTCATCAATGCTACATCACCAAACACCTGCGGGACCTGCACTAGCCCTCCACAACATCGGTCCCGAATACTTGAACCACCACGTTACCTTCTACACCCCGAAAGACAACTTCGATCGGCCGACCAAGCCCTCGCAGTCATCCCCCGCACCGGGAAAACCACAGCGGGAGGCAGATCCTTCTCTCATCTGGCAGCCAAGAATTGGAACACCCTCCCGCTGCACCTCAGACAAGCTACCGCCCTAACTAAGTTCAGAAAGGACCTCAAGACCTGGCTCTTCGACTGAACTGCAACCCTCAGCATCTTGAGACCCTTACGGGTGAATAGCTGCGCTTTACAAGAACCCAATAGATAGATAGACAGCTCGTAACCCAAAAGCTGCATATGGCCCTGAAAATGTGCTCTGTAGCCACTTCCTTTCTTGTTGTTTAAATGATAAAAAGGCATTTGTTAGTTTTCATGTAAATCTCTATATTATGGGCTAGATTGCAAGTGAGGCGCAAATGTTTTTGCACAAGCGATATCGTTTTTTCGCAAGCAGTTTTGATTGCACTAGCACAATAGCGATTTACTCTTCAGTCCTTACCGTGATCTCAGGGCAGTGGTTAACTGTTTTCTGAAACAAAAAAGGGTCACAAAACACATAAAAAATACATTACAACTATGTCTATGGTCTTAGAAACAATCATCCCTTCTTTCCCAAACTTACTATTGCTCCACTCATTAGCTAAACTCAAAGATACAGACAAAAAAAATCAATCCTCAAGTTAATGATAAATGGCGCTAAACTCCTGATTCCACAAAGATGGAAAAACCATACACCCCCAACCAAAGAAGATTGGAGATATCAGGTCTTGGACCTTCCCCGTCTAGAAAGATATCTCTATCTAAGAGCGGGGACTATAGAAGTATACAAAAACATGCTAGAACTATGGAAACCACTTAATACCTGATTTCTCATGAGCAACCTATGATTAACCCACCTAACCCCTCCCTTCTTTCTTTTCCTTTCTTTGACCCCCAACCCATCCCTGCTGCATGCAATGTACATACCTATTTTAATGTATATCTCAATTTACAACATTTAATCGCATTAAGTTATTCCTTAGTATTAAGACAATCTATGTTACATAATGTATTAATCCTGGTCTTAATGATTATAACATGGATATCTTCAAACCCAATTTATTGACTGGAATAGGAGAATATCCACCGACATTCCTCCATATGCTTACTCTTGAACTGAATCTCTTCTGACAAAGAGAGATTTGCCCACCACAACTCAACAATGTTCTGCTCCAACCCAGTCACATATATATCAATTGTATAATGTTTAATACCTATGTACCACATTATCTTTAAATAAAGTTTAAAAAGTAAAAAAAAAAATTGGATTTACACTTTGCCCAAAAAAGTTATAAGGGCTCAAAGATATGCGATCTCAGGTGTTAGAGGGGACAAAAAGCTGCAAAAGTACTATAACATAGAGATACATACAGATACATTGTTAAAGATGTATTTGTATGTATATAGATATGATAAACTATGTGATTACGGTAAATATTTCACATTCCAATGTTCTGCACATAGCACAATATGTTCTGTGTATTTTTAAATAGATTTTCCTATATATAAATCACTACCTATATACTGTATAATCATCTATATATATATATATATAGGTATAAATATATTTGTTTAAAAAACCATGATATATGTAGAAATATTTATTTATGAATAAATAGAACATATTCCGTTATGTTAAGAACATTTTCATGTTAGGTTAGCGCAATTGTGAAAATGCTATAGTGTTTGCGCGAGAGATTGGGTGTTAGTTTTTTTCCCTCTATGGGGAATGCGGAAAAGCAATCACAATTTTCGTAATTTCGACTTTAACCCTTTGAGTGCTAATGACGGCTCTGAGCCGTCAGTTTCCCACTCTGGTGCTAATGACGGCTCAGAGCCGTCACTAGCACTCTCCCACCTTGAGGGAGATCTGGGGGCTCCCACCCGCTCCTACCCCGGCGATCATGCCTGTAGAGTGACAGGCATCGTTGGGGCTTCCCGTTTTGCGTGGTGACGTCACGCGCAATAACGTGATGACGTCACTGCGTAACTTTATTTATACTAAACAATGTTAAGTATAGGAGCAGGGGGCATGCTGCTTAGAAGCCTGTATCTTTCCAACAGTGTAAGTCTTGGGGGTCTAATAATAAAAAAAAAAGTTAAAAAATGTTTGTTCAAAAAATAAAAAAAAATTAAAAAAATTTTTAGCACCCATGTGGGAAAGTGCTTAGCACTCAAAGGGTTAAGCAAGATTTGGGTTACCGCAGGAGAAAAAAAAAGTTTACTTTCAACTTGTAATACCAGTGCAACCCGGCAAAAATGAAAATCCTTGCGGAGTTTTCGCTATAGCAAAAACGCTAAATACTGCTCCACTTGTAGTCTAGCCCTATATAAGTGATTTAAACTTTTTTTTTTCATAAACATTCATAAATATTTAATTATTCATAAATGTATCATACCAGCATTTAATTCGGTCCTTTGTTCTCTTTATGACTATTCTTCTACTGGTGACCTAGCTGAATTACTTGAGGTGTGCTCCCAGCCCCCCCAAAAGCCCACGTTATTTATGCTGGGCCCACAGGGGTGCAAAATGTAAGTCTCGCCTAGAATGCACCTTAGGCTGGCCCTGTTAAAACCCCACAAAAAAAGCCATGTGAGTCGGTGACACTTCATGTGCCTCTTGGGGTTCTAAAATAGACCATAGAATTGTCTAATTCTCTTTAATCAGAATTAAAAAATAACATAATTTCCACACTTCCTTTTTTTAACTTTTATTTTTAAAACAGTTGACACTAATTGATTCTGAGCTTTTCTTTTTTTTGAGGGGAGTTCACTGTCACATATCACATCCTTCCTGATAAATCATCAGAAACTGTTTAATTTCCATTATCACATCCTTCCTGAGAAATCATCAGAAACAGTATAATTTCCACTATCACACTGGACTCACTGTCCGACCTCTTGTACCCCTATTCAGTGTGACGGAGCTCTATTAGCTCGGGTGGATAGTAATGAGATTGAGAGTAGATCAGTTTATGATGAGACACCGTGACCAGACAGCTTGAATTCCGCAACACGCATGCGCATCTCTCATGGCTTTATTAGACATGGTTGGACGGGAAGAACCAAAGTAAAACGAGCTCCCCTAGAGCCAAAAATGGAACAATCCGGTCTGTAACCTGTCACCGTGACAACGCGTCCACAGAGGAAAGGTCAGGTGGGGAAGTAGAGACAGACATATAAAGTAAACTGTTTAAAATACAGGGTTAAAAATACGTGTAAAATTGTAGGGAAACAAGAAAAAGAGTCGGTGAAACTTAGAGAGACTGATGAACAAAGGGAGACAAGAGACAGGAAAGTCATAGACACTATAAGTTAAAGAGGAGAATGGAACCAGCTGCTCGAGACAAGTACAATAACCTGTGACCTGAACCACTTGGTGATTATCAGATATAATGTAACGTCTGAATTAATGCTAAAAATGTAAAGCACCGAGTAGTCGCATAACCAAAATATCCTTCTTCTGTTTTTGATAGTGTGTATTGTAGTGGTGTCACATTTCTATGTCTGTCTGAAGGTAAAGTTGCTTCATGGATCTTATTTTCTTGGGGCTTACTGCAACTTTCTAAACAAATCTGGACTGAGATCTGCACCTTGCTTTACAAGTCTACATGCTTTATTTCTGCCATTCTAAAGGCTTGATTCACATTTTAAGTTGTTTCACATTCCCTAAAATTGCTTATTTTGATAGCAGGTGGAAGTGATCAGGGAAGATTTAAAATAAAGCCTAATGTTTATCCTATTGGATTGTTTCATAGGACAGCTATGTTATTAAATTCGGTTATTTAGATTTTATGGGCCTTCATTACATAGTTTATTAAAATGTAAACTTGCCCCACATGGCCTATAACTACTGTTTTTGTAACTGGACAAATTGCCCACCTCTGCTAGACGTGTGTAATAAATCACTGGCTGTAAGTGGCATCTGCATAATATTTGGGTGCCCTTCTGTCTGGAACAAGATTTCAAAACCCTAAGCAGTTTTTATTTGTTTTTAAGCCTTGCAGATCTGTGCTATATTTGTCAAAGCTTTGATAAACTCTCCAGATTGCTTGGATTATCATAACTGAATTGCATTGCTCTCATGATGTAATTAGATAATATTTATATGCAATGTTTGGTGGAAATTGTGTTTTCCTAGATCTGTTCTCACATATGACTGTACCAAGACGATAAGGAAGTTGGTTTCTTATTCAAGCTGTTTCTTATTTGTTGTATTTGGTTTCTTATTCAATTTTTTTTTGTCAGACTGCTTTAAATTGATTTTAAAATTAAAATACAGGTTTTATTTAAAGTCAATGTCAATTTTCAGCAACGAGTGCCCGATTTTTAAAAATACTTTTAAAAACGGGCACTTTCATTGCTGAAAATTTACATTTCACTGGATTTGTAGAAATACTTACCTTTTTACTTCTGCAAAGCCGGATCGTTGATCCCCTGCCTTCTTCTTCCTGCTGTACAACCACAGCAATGACGAAACTGGCTTCCTCCAATCACAGCCGGGCATCACGAGATGGACGCTCTGGGGTGCAAGCCATGATTGCAGGAAGCCGGTTTTGTCATTTCTGACGTCAGTACAGAGGAACTGAGGCTGGGATTGGCGATCTGGCTTTGCAGAAGTAAAAGTTAAGTATTTCTACAAATCCTGGTGCAATGTAAATTTTCATCAATGAAAGTGCCCCTGTTTTTAAAAGTATCTTTAAAAACCGGGCACTCATTGCTTTAAATACAAATTTGAGTCATATAATGTAGTTACAGAGATAAATTCCATTTATACAATCATTGGCATCAATACAAATATTACAATTTTGAATAAGTAACTTATATTTACAAATGGCTAATGACCATTGGGCCACTGATTTCACTATGAATATACGTAGAGTAGATCCCCCTCCATGACATGAAATTGTTTTTGCCTGGCCCAATGGTGTTTTGGGCATAGGAATTGATGCTAACTCTGGCATAGGTTCTGTAATTCACAAGTTTAAATAAATAACTGATATTTTAAAAGTGTTAATGACCATTGGGCCACTGAGTTTACTATGAATATACATAGGGATGATGCCACCCCAAAACATGGAATTGTTTTTATCCTGGGCCAATGGTGTTTTAGGCACAGAAATTGATGCCAATACTGGCATAGTTGCTATAATTTACAATTTTGAATAAGTAGCTGATATTTTCAAAGGGGTAATGACCATTGGGCCACTGATTTCACTATGAATATATGTAAATCCCCCTACATGAGTAATAATTATTTTTAGCCTGGCCAATTGGGGTTTTAGACACAGAAATTAAAACACTGGCATAGGTGTTTGACCCATTGCAATCTGTATTTCGTCCCCATCACTCCACAGAGACAGCAATTGTTAAAGTTACCAACGACCTACTTACAGCAAAATCAAAAGGCCACTTCTCTCTGATTATCCTCCTTGATCTGTCCGCAGCCTTTGACACTGTTGACCACCCTCTCTTGCTCCAAACCCTCCAATCCTTCGGCATATGTGACACAGCCCTCTCGTGGCTCTCTTCCTACCTGTCAAACCGTACCTTTAGTGTAGCCTTCTCTGGGGCCTCCTCTGCCCCATCACCACTTTCTGTTGGAGTACCGCAAGGCTCTGTCCTCGGCCCCCCTCTATTCTCAATCTACACGTCATCACTAGGTTCCCTAATAAAGTCCCACGGTTTACAATATCATTTGTATGCCGATGACACCCAAATCTACTTCTCTGCACCAGACCTTTCTCCTTCCTTGCTAACCCGTGTCACTAACTGTCTTTCTCACATCTCCAACTGGATGTCCTCTCACTACCTCAAGCTAAATCTCTCCAAAACTGAGCTCCTTATATTCCCCCCCCTTCTTCTAAACTCTCCACCCCCAATCTCTCTATAACTGCCGACAACTCCATCATTACCCCTACCCCGCATGCCCGATGTCTCGGGGTCACATTTGACTCAGATCTTACTTTCACTCCTCACATTCAGTCATTAGCTAAAGCCTGCCGCTTCCACCTTAAACACATCTCTAAAATTAGACACTTCCTTACACAAGACACAACTAAGATTACTGCAACTCTGTCCTCTGGTCTCCCCACCTACCGCCTAGCTCCTTTACAATCCATGAATGCCTCTGCCAGACTCATCTTCCTTACACGTCGCTCTTCATCTGCTGCACCTCTCTGCTAATCTCTTCACTGGCTTCCTCTTGCCTCTAGGATCAAACACAAAATTCTCATTCTGACATACAAAGCCCTCAACTGCACTGCTCCCCCCTATATCTCAGACCTTGTCTCCAGATACTCTCCCTCCCGTCCCCTTCGATCTGCTCACAACCTCCTACTCTCCTCCTCTCTTGTCACCTCATCACACTCCCGTTTACAGGACTTCTCCAGACTGGCTCCCATCTTGTGGAACTCTCTGCCTCGCTCCACAAGACTCTCTTCTAGTTTTAAAAGCTTCAAGTGCTCCCTAAAGACTATACTGTTCAGGGATGCATACAACCTACGCTAACCTTTCTTTATACCAGTTCCTCTCCTCCATTGCTATCCCCTGAACCCCCTTAGCATGTAAGCCTAAGAGTCCAGCTGTTTGTTAATCACCTTCTCAAGAGCTGACTACAACAGTGCAACTCTTGGCAGGGCCCTCTACCCATTTGATCCCTATAATTGTTTTGTTGTACGCCGTCTTTGTTAATAATAATAATAGGTGCTGTAATTCATAAAAACAATTTTATCTCATGGTGGGGGAATCTACCATGCATATATTCATAGTGAAAACAGTGGCCCAATGGTCATTAACCCTTTTAAAATATCAATTACAGCACCTAAGCCAGAGTTGGCATCAATTTCTGTTCCTAAAATACCATTAGGCCAGGCTAAAAGCAATTCCATTTCATGGAGGGGGGTCTACCCTATGAATATTCATAGTGAAATCAGAGGCCCAATGGTCGTTAAACCTTTGATTTATTCAAACTTGTAAATTATAGCACCTATGCCATAGTTGGCATCAATGTATGTGCCCAAAACACCATTGGGCCAGGCTAAAAACAATTTCATGTCGGGGATCTACCCTACGTATATTCATAGTGAAATCAGAATCAGTGGGCCAATGGCCACTAACCTTTTGAAAATATCAGTTACTTATTCAACAATCGGAATTACAGCATCTATGCCAGTGTTAGCATCAATTTATGTGTTCCTAAACACCATTGGGCCAGGCTAAAAACAATTCTATGTCATGGAGGGGGATCTACCCTATGTATATTCATAGTGAAATCAGTGACCCCATGGTCATTAACCCTTTGTAAATTGATGCCAATGTGTGCCCTTTGTTTTCAGTTTGTATATACAATAATTATATAAAGGGAATTCACCTCTGTGTAACTACATTATACAGTGGGGCAAAAAAGTATTTAGTCAGCCACCAATTGTGCAAGTTCTCCCACTTAAGAAGATGAGAGAGGCCTGTAATTTTCATCATAGGTATACCTCAACTATGAGAGACAAAATGTGGAAACAAATCCAGACAATCACATTGTCTGATTTGGAAAGAATTTATTTGCATATTATGGTGGAAAATAAGTATTTGGTCATCTACAAACAAGCAAGATTTCTGGCTCTCACAGACCTGTATCTTCTTCTTTAAGAGGCTCCTCTGTCCTTCACTCATTACCTCTATTAATGGCACCTGTTTGAACTTATCAGTATAAAAGACACCTGTCCACAACCTCAAACAGTCACACTCCAAACTCTACTATGGTGAAGACCAAAGAGCTGTCAAAGGACACCAGAAACCAGAAAAAATGTAGACCTGCACCAGGCTGGGAAGACTGAATATGCAATAGGCAAGCAGCTTGGTGAAAAGAAATCAACTGTGGGAGCAATAATTAGAAAATGGAAGACATACAAGACCACTGATAATCTCCCTCGATCTGGGTCTCCATGCAAGATCTCACCCCGTGGGGTCAAAATGATCTCAAGAACGGTGAGCAAACATCCCAGAACCAAACGGGGGGACCTAGTGAATGACCTGCAGAGATCTGGGACTAACGTAACAAAGGCTACCATCAGTAACACACTACGCCGCCAGGCACTCAGATCCGGCAGTGCCAGATGTGTCCCCCGGCTTAAGCCAGTACATGTCCGGGCCCATCTGAAGTATGCTAGAGAGCATTTGGATGATCCAGAAGCGGATTGGGAGAATGTCATATGGTCAGATAAAACCAAAGTAGAACTGTTTGGTAGAAACACAACTCGTCGTGTTTGGAGGAGAGAAAATGCTGAGTTGCCACCAAAGAACACCATACCTACTGTGAAGCATGGGGGTGGCAAAATCATGCTTTGGGGCTGTTTCTCTGAAAAGGGAACAGGACAACTGAGCAGTGTACATGAAAGAATGAATGGGGCCATGTATCGTGAGATTTTGAGTGCAAACCTCCTTCCATCAGCAAGGGCATTGAAGATGAAACGTGGCTGGGTCATTCAGCATGATAATGATCCTAAACACACCGCCCGGGCAATGAAGGAGTGGCTTCGTAAGAAGCATTTCAAGGACCTGGAGTGGCCTAGCCAGTCTCCAGATCTCAACCCCATAGAATACCTTTGGAGGGAGTTGAAAGTCCATGTTGCCCAGCGTCAGCCCCAAAACATCACTGCTCTAGAGGAGATCTGCATGCAGGAATGGGCCAACATACCAGCAACAGTGTGTGACAACCTTTTGAAGACTTACAGAAAACATTTGTTATATATCCTTTGTTGGCAATGACAGAGGTCAAAGTATTGAGATCAACTTTTGATATTGACCAAATACTTATTTTCCACCATAAATAAATTCTTTCCAAATCAGACAATGTGATTGTCTGAATTTGTTTCCACATTTTGTCTCTCATAGTTGAGGTATACCTATGATGAAAATTACAGGCCTCTCTCATCTTCTTAAGTGGGAGAACTTGCACAATTGGTGGCTGACTAAATATTTTTTTGCCCCACTGTATGTATCATATTTTTATTTACATAAAACCTTTATTTTAATTTTAAACTCAATTTAAAGCAGCCTGACAAAAAAAATTGGGTAAGAAACCAACTTCCTTGTCGTTGTACAAAGCAATATATAATTTAAAGCTATGTGTAATGTCCACTGGAAATTAAATTGCGTTGACATTTTATTCTCATTATAGAGCCTCTGTGCTTCAGAATGTCACCACTTATGTGCATGGGTTTTATCCTAAATAGCACTTGTCACGTGACTTATTTTAAAGGGACATTTTTATTGACACATGTAATGTGCATTTTTTGTAAAATCTATTTACTGTACTGGGGGAAAAAAAACTATGCCAGAGTTGAATGGAAAAATGCTCACTGGAGTACACTCCATAAAGCTTTTTGCTTGCATTGCAAGCCTATGGTTGATATGTTGTGTGTGCGGTAGCATAATGCACACTACATTATTCATATCGCATAGCGCAGGTGCTTTATTTTCCTCTGATACAGCATTTCTAGAAAGCACTAAAATTCAAATCAGATAATGCTCGAATGCTAAGCTGATGTAGTACAAATATTCTGCTCAAGTAGTGGAGTTTTTCATTTCAATCTTTGCTATACACTTCTTATGTATCACATATAAGACTTAAAGGGTCATACTAGTAGAAAAATGTCATGCTCTAATTAGTTAGAGTACGTAATATTAAAGGGACATGAAACCCACAATTATTCTTTCATAATTCAGACAGAGAATACAATTTTAAGCAACTTTCCATTTTACTTCTATTATCTAATTTTCTTGCCAAATGCATTGGGTGAGCTAATAACATGAAGGATATATGTGTATAGCAACCAATTAGCAGCTCCTGAGTCTACCTGGGTATCCTTTGCAACAAAGGATATCAAGAGAAAAACAAAAAACAAATTAGATAATAGAAGTAAACTAGAAAGTGGTTTAACATCACATGCTCTAGCTGAATCATGAATCTGAGTTTCATGTCCCTTTAAGACTATAAACCCTACACTACTGTATGTATACAGATTGGGACCTGCAGAGCACTTATGTTGTGCTCAATGTGTAATTTAAATGTGTGTATGTATGTGTATATGTATATGTGTGTGTGTATGTGTGTGTGTGTATGTATATATATATATATATATATATATATATATATATATATATATATATATATATATATATATATATATATATATATATATATATATATATAGTAAAGAAAAAATGTTACACAACCAGCTCCAATCCATAGTTATAATGTAGGAGATGCAAGTTAGTGAATAAAGAAAAGGAGCGCATACACTGTCGCTAAAACGCTATAAGTTACAATGTTCCATGAACTGAGCCATATATATATAGTGCAGCCTGAAGTCACAGAGAGACCATAACAATACCAAAGGACGGTTACTCACCACCCCAGGTAGAAGGGACAGTCTGACAAGCAGGAGATGGCCAATGCATTCCATGCAGTTTTGGACATATGTCAAAAAATTTTTCATCATATACCAATGGAAAAACTTATCAACTAGATACATGTGTTAACTGCAGGTCCAAATACGCAGTATACATGATCTGGTGTACATGCAATAAGAAACAATATATTGGGTGTACAATTCGAGAGGTCAGAGAGAGAATTAGGCAACACCTCTCTGACATTAAAAGGAAAGATGAATGTTCTGAATTAGCGAACCATTTCATTCGGGAACACAACAGTGACAATAGAACACTGAAATGGATGGTTATTGAATCTGTCAGATTGCCCAAACGTGGGGGCAACATTGGTAAATTACTCCTGAAACGTGAGGCATTCTGGATTTTCCATTTAGACACCAGAATCCCTAAGGGATACAACTCAATTTTTGATCTAATCAATTTTTGGGAATAAGGTTTTCTATCACAGCATTGCAACCATTGCAATGTAGTGTTACTGACATTTACCTGACTGTGAACTTTGAACCTCTATCAAATGAATGTAGTTGTATAAATATTTCTATATGTCAATTGACTTTCAATGGCTTTATAAGTATGAAAGTGTAGTGATATTTATAATGGTATATTTCCACAACCATGTATTTTAAGTTATTACAGCTTTAAGCTCATAAAGTTGAGCGCAAATCAATTTATTGGATTTAGTGCTCTTATATATTATATACATTGTGGTAGGATTGTCACCTCCTTTTACTAAACATCTAATACATCTCATATCCATTTTTTACTTTCATTGTGGTAAATACATATGACCTTAAAACTAAAACTTTACCTACAAGATATATAGTTGTTTGGTCTCTTTCAACAATATAATTTATCTATTTACCTTTTCAGCAACATATGTCTTTGCACTATAGAAAGCATTGCCACCTGATAAGAAAGTGCGACTAACTATTAAATGCACTTCCATTTTTTGCTGTTATTCAATCTGACATGATAGTCATTGTTCAGTTATTTAATATTGAATTAATTCCACCTTAAATGTCTAGCTACAGGTACATCCAGGTAACTTTAGTCACATGTTTGATTCAACCAATAAGTGAAAGGCAAGCACTATTTATTTTAGCCATTTTTACCTGAGAGTATGCTTATGATTAAGGCTGCACAAGCTGAAACATGTAAGGCATACTTTCTAGCTTTGCATTCTTTCTGAACTTATTTTAATGTACTGTATATGGAATAAAGATCGTTTTTATTATTCACTCTGGGAGAAGTGCCGGCTTTTTCTTTCTGCAATTCAAGTTTTATATATATATATATACACACACAGAGAGAAATGCACTCACAGGAACGAACAACCAGCTCAATACCATTGTTAGCCTGTTCTATGGCGATTTACCACCTGGGTGCAACTTCTTTTAGCCCAGCAATGCTTTTCACAGAGTAGAACTCTCCTGTAGTATATCAGTCTGATCCCGCCTGGGTGCAAAGTAGTTGCACCCAGGTGGTAAATCGCCATAGAACAGGCTAACAATGGTATTGAGCTGGTTGTTCGTTCCTGTGAGTGCATTTCTCTCTGTGTGTGTGTATATATATATATATATATATATATATATGTGTTTAAAATCTGTAATCAAAATGTTACAAGTCTCCTAGCACTACCAAAGTGCTATATGCGCAATCTGGACCTTACAGCTGTCCAGTAAGCTAGCTCCTCGATATGCTTTAAGTATTATTAGTGTGTCCTCCGTGTGAAACCTCTTGTACTGTGGGATTTCACTAAAAAGGTGCTTGATCACTAATCTCAATGTGGTGTTAAAGGAGTGATCATATAGGTGCACCCAAGAACCTAAAACCCGTGTAACAAGATTCTAGGAACAAGGGATATATGCAGCCAGATTCCCATATAACAAACCACAAAACCGAGATATAATTGTAAAAGCACATGTATTAAAAGCATACAATTAAAATCACAACGCGTTTCTCAGTGTTACACTGTTTCCTCAGGTGAATAAATATACTGTACAATGTTAGATATCGAGCTTTAAAGACCGCTGGCGTCCTCAAATAGTTATTTACGCATCCTACAACCAACTGGGGAGGCCGCGGTGTACATATTTCATTAAGAACCAATACTGATTGAACATTCATAAACCATTTAAAATATCTTACACTAGATATCTCAAAAAATATACATATACGCCAAAACAATGTCCTATAAAGGAAGAATAACGTGCCCTGTGTTACATATCCAACAGATATGACTTATCATATATAATGCTATAATCAGTGTTAACTTTTGTGCGATATCTAGTGAATATAAACCACATACTAAAGATATGATAAAGTACTAAAGATAAAAATATATAAATTTGTTTTATAATCAAGTGTATGATCTCTGTGCATTCAGACTTATATATAAACGTGCCTAATAATGTGAGCAGCAAATAATCCTTAAGAGAATCAACTGTCAAAAGCTGCCCTTATCAGTGTTCTCATTTAAACCAAATGGGGAAAGAGTTTTTAATTTCCATATCCAGAAAGTCTCTCGTTGTCTTAGTTTGGTGAATCTAATTGTTCTATAGGGATCATTTTAATGACATCTGTACAATCTGTATGTTCACTATCTATATGTCTAGGTATATTAAGTTTAATCAGTTTATGTTTTATATTATATTATATATATATATACTGTGTTCACCCCATCTTTTTTTGATAGGTCTACACGACCTTCCCACGTACTGTAAACCACAAATACATTGCACTAAACATATATATATGTCTAGGTGAGAATGGTTTCCGGTAACGGCGTCTGACCACGCTGTGACGCAGGTGCGCATGGAAGAGCGGAGGCGGTAGTGAACGGCTGAGCACGCCAGCAGCAAGCGGAGAGGAGAGTGGTGACAGCCCCAAGCAGTAATTACAGACAGCCGACTGACACTACGCCTCCAGCTCCTCACGGCCAGTATACACAGAAATTCGGAGGCAAGCAGGAAAGCAGCCTGGGTCTGACTGAACACGCACACCTACCTCTGTCCGTGGCCTCGAGATCTCTTGGCAGGAGTATCCAGTCTGAGAAATAGCCGGAGCAATTCGGAAGGGAGGCCGCACAAGCTAAGCAACATCATAGCTTGGACCGGTAAAACCTAACACAGGCCTAATAATGTCTATTGGCCACAGACAGTTTAATTAGTATATGCTTCGCACTAATAAGGAATATAAGGAGTATAAGCGGGGCCTTTTTTTTGGAACAAGCATTATGGTATAGCCCCTTGGCTTATGTATTTACAGACACAGGTATTTTAAGTCTGGTAGACCTTGGAGGGTGAAGAGAGTTTAATGGGGCACAAGCAGTAAAGTGTTGTATACTGATGGAGGTTAACAGCGGCTTGGTATGCCATTAATTTACAGAGTAAGTCCCTCTTAGAAGCTGCCAGTGAAGTTACCTGATTTTGCCTGCTCTTTGTGGAACAGTTTGCTAATACAGGCAACACGGTGCTGAGGAGCAGGGCCAGTCGCCAGTCTGGAGGAACAGGGGGGGGGTGAAGAGTGACAAATTAAGAGGGGGAAATAAGGAAAAGGATATTCTGCATATAATGCTACCCCCCTGGTGACATACCCTAGGTCTAAGTCCCCCACCCTGTCCCCAGTGAAGCAGCCCTGGGTAAAATAGTAATCTACCCCGCACAGATTTGGGGAAGCTGGAGTCAAGAGAAGTGTATTGGTCTGTTGGGAGGGTGAAGAAAATCCGCTATCTGGTGACTAGCATTAAAATTTTCTGGTCGTTTGTTGAAGGGCAAAGTAAAATTAAGGGAACTGTGTTTTGGCCTGCATATCTTCGGCACAGCTCTATATTATAAAAATTGAGTCTTTGCGGACTTAGTAATACTGCATCTGAAAATCAGGAAGTCCCTCACAGACCCTATACCTCACTGTTGTTTATAGTTGATGGACTCTGGTTTAAAAGGACTTGAACGCTGATATATGTGGTTATATTAAATATAATGCAGGTCTGATTAGCTAGTTGATGATATGCTTAAACAGTTCATTTCTGTATAGCAGGCTGCAGTGGAGATTGATGATAAGGTCTGCTCATTCAATATACATATAATTGTCTCAGACTTTTTGGCACATGCACTAATTGTATATAAGGCAAAGTGAAATTCACTCATATATTATTATTTTTTTTTTTTTTGAATTGCACAAATTTAAATTTAATTTAAGTTTGGTTATCCTAGGACATATAGATCTTAGGGGAATATTGTGGTATGTTGCACAGTTTATGATATAATCACGTTTTTACATTTTCTGTAGTTAAATTAGATATACCTCTATGGTACACATATGGAGAAATTTGTACACACAGTGAAAACAAAATCGCCAGTAATGGCTCCTAAAAAAGACAAAAAAAGCAAAGCCACTGTTTTGCAGGATAGTATATTGGAAGAGGGTAGTAGCTTTAAAATGGACACAGACTCACAAGCTTTGATAAAAGCCATATGCGTGGCAATGTCCCCACAATTCGACCAACTGCGCCAAGACGTTCTCACACTCACAAATGAAATACATGGATTCAATAGCAGAATAGAAGCAGCTGAACTGCGCATTTCAGATATCGAGGATAGATTGAATATAGTAGAACAAGATACAAGCCAGCATAAAACTTCATTAAAAAAACTGCAGGACAAGGTAGATAACCTAGAGGATAGAGCCAGAAGGAATAACCTGAGATTGGTAGGGGTCCCAGAAACACCAGAATATACCGACTTAAAAAAATTTATCGTAGAGAAATTACCCCTCCTGTTAGATTTACCAGATCCTAAACGACAGATAGTGATCGAAAGAGTGCACAGAATAGGGCAGGTAAGAACTAGAGCTGATGGTGCGCAGATACCCAGACAAGTGATAGTGAAACTGCTAAATTACCAAGATAAAGTAGATCTGTTGAATGCCTATCGCAAAAAGAAGGAAGTCTTGTTAGAAGGTGCTAAACTATTAATGTTTCAGGATTACTCGGTTGAAACAACAAATAGGCAGAAGGCCATGGCCCCTTTATGTACACGCATTATTAAAAAAGGTTTCGAAGCATTCTTATTGTATCCAGCTAGGATAAAGGTCCGTAAAAACAACACCTGGTTTATGTTAAATACATATCAAGAAGTTAACATGTTTTTAGAGGAGAATGAGTAAGAATGTGTTTGGTTCTTAAAGAAGATGAAATAATCAAATTCCTATAACAGTGATGATGCATATAATTGAAGATGCTTTTAACTATCAGTGTTGGTTTTTTTTTTTTTTTTTTTTTTCTGTTTTGTTGTTTTTTTTTTGTTTTTTGTTTTTTTCCCTCCTCTCCTTTCTCCTTTTTTTTTTTTTTTTTGGCATGCTTTTCCCCTGTCCCCCCCCCCCCTCCTCCGACAGTGAGAGTCGCATTAGGTCTATGGGACATCTATTATATTATGGAGCATAAAGTCAAAAGAGATTTAAAGTTTCCAGGTTAGTAGAATGACAGAGATTGTAAACATTAATCTGGTATCTTAGAATATCAGAGGCATAACAAACCCAATTAAAAGAAAAATGGTTATAAAAAACCTTAAAAAACTTAAATGCAATATTGCATTTTTACAGGAAACTTATGTAACCCAAAAGGAAGTAAATAAACTGAAAACAGATTGGGTGGGTGAAGTTATCGCTTCAGTTGGGACTACCAGAAAATGTGGGGTGGCTATTTTGCTACATAAAAATTTAAATTATAAGATCGCCCAGTTAGAGATAGATGTAGAGGGACGGTTCATTATAATGCAGATAGAGATAAAGGATCAAGTATATATATTGTGCAATATTTATGGACCCAACAATCAAAGCCCAGAATTTTGGGAAAAAATAAAAGCTAAATTGACACCATATATAGAAAGCAATTTGATAGTTGCTGGGGATTTTAATCTAGTCGCTCAACTCCCACTAGACAGATGGCCGCTTAAAGTGAGAGGCCTAGGTCGAGAGAAAAGCAATATCACTCGTTTTCGAAAATTCAGAAACACGTTAAATTTAAAGGATGTGTGGCGGATTCAGAATCCAGAGTCAAAAGCTTATACATGTAAGTCTAATACGTATAAATCACTATCACGGATAGATTATATATTAATAAATGAAAGGCTTGTTGGGATTGCTGAGGCAGATATAAATACGATTATTATATCAGATCATGCTCCAATATCATTATCTTTATCAATTGGTTCTGCTAGTAAAAATAGCCCCACATATCCTTTCCCAAAACATCTATACTCAAATCTCAAATTTCAGAATTGGTTAATAGAGGCCTGGAAAAAGTATGAATGTTTGAATAAGAATTCAGTCAAAAGCCCTGAGACATACTGGGAAGCCTCGAAGGCGGTTCTACGTGGCGAAATAAAAGCATATTTACATAAGTTATGGAAAAAAACTCAGCTCCGGGAGGGACAGCTAACAAATCGGTTATCAAATGCATATAACACATATTTACATACAGCCTCGCCATCTAATTGGCAGAGCTATGCTAAAGTAAAAAAATAAAGAGATATATTCCTCCAACAAAAAGCTGCTTACACGCTGGCCAGGGTCAATGCAAGATTATACAAGTATGGGGGAAAGATAGGTAAAAATTTAGCAAACTTAGTCAAACAAAATCGGGGTTCTAATTTCATATCTGCAATATCAGTTAATGGCAGTCGCTTAACACAGTCTAAGGACATAAGCGAAAAATTTCTAGAATATTATGCTCAAATTTTTTTATCCAAGGATATTAATGAGGACAATAAAAAAGCTTTTTGGGATACATGTAGGCTCCCGACATTGGATGAGAATGCATGCAAATCGATGTGCGAACCAATTAATAAAGAAGAAGTCACTCCGGCAATAAAAGGTAGCAAGCTTAATAAGGCCTCAGGTCCGGACACATTTCCGGCAGAATTTTATAAAATTCTTATACAGCAAATAACGGATCCTCTATGTGAACTGTTCAATGCATATTACCTGCAAGGACACCCCATCTCGAGTAATTTCAGTGCGTCCCTAATAGTGTTAATTTCAAAGAAGGGCAAGAATGCAGAAAATCTAGACTCCTATCGCCCTATATCCCTGCTCAATGCCGATTATAAATTATTAACAAGTATTTTTGCAGCTAGATTACAAAAAATTCTGGACAAACTTATCCATCCAGACCAAACTGGTTTTTTAAAGGGCAGATCTCTCTTTTCAAATTTAAGGAAACTATTACTAACAACAGAATATTATAACATTAGGAAGAAATCACATAAGGCTGATAGGGAGGACAAGGCTATCATTGCTCTTGACGCCGAAAAGGCATTTGATTCCATTGTTTGGGATCACTTATTTACCACAGTTGAACAGTTTGGAATTAGAGGTGCCTTCCTCTCCTTTATACAAGCACTATATCAGAAACCAAGGTCTGCCTTAATTGTGAATGGCAGGACTACAGAATGGTTTCAATTGGCGCGGGGTACCCGACAAGGGTGCCCACTCTCTCCATTACTTTTTAATCTCTGCATTGAACCCTTGGCTATAGTATTACGCAATTCCATTAAGGGGATTAGACTTGGGGAGACAGACATCCAAATCTCCCTATATGCAGACGATTTGCTTGTATTCCTTTCTAACACTAAGGAGAATGTACCTATATTACTGAGTCTATTGAAGGGATATGGTTCATTCTCAGGTTATACAATAAATGATAATAAATCAGAGATTATGTGGTTAAACAGGACCAGAGATTATCTGGGGGCATTGCCCTTTAAGGAGGTTAAAATGATAAAATATCTCGGTATTAATGTGTCAAACTGCCCGGAAGAGTGGTATCGAGTTAATATCGATGGCGTAATCAAGAAAATTTTAGAGGATATCTCTAGATGGACATCATTCACATTAACACTAGCTGCCAAAATAAATCTCATAAAAATTATCGCACTCGCTAAACTTCTGTATATAATGCAGAATATCCCACTTTTCTTACGAAAAGGAGATATAAACATGCTAAATTCGGCATTTAGGAGATTTTTATGGGGAAAAGCAAAGCATAAGTTATCGTTAAAAAGACTATTTCAACCAAAGGAAAACGCAGGCTTTGCCCTCCCCTCAATTTATAATTATAATCTGGCTTGTTTGATGAAGATAGTACCAGATTGGCTATTAGATATGGGTCAGCTAGCGCCTCAGGATGTTGAAAATGGCCTTCTTAAACCTCATACCTTAAAAGTTCTAATACATATGAGGCAAAAAGATTGGCCTCCTTTACTTAAAGAGATGTACACTCTTAAAAACCCTATCATAGCCTGGCAAAAATTATGCATGGCTGTGGGTGCCAATTTCCAGTGTTCTAGATATTTACCAATACAGAATAACCCACTTTTCCCCGCAGGCTCTGATACTGAAATTTTTAAGAGGTGGAAGATAGGGGGCCTAGTCTATTTTGTACAATGTATTGATGAAGATAGACAAGTTATACATTCATTTGGCTCTTTAAAAGAAAAATATAATCTCCCTAACCGTGATATGTTTGGTTATTTCCAAATTAGGCATTTTCTCAACAATACAGCACTCGAAGACTTTTATACAAACTGGGAAATTTTAACTAAAGCTCTGTCCCGTCGTCAGTTTGGCAAAGCTTCCATATCACAATGGTATAGCTTATTATTGCTTAAAGAAGGTGTATATAGCATGGAACGGCTCTGTGAAAGATGGTCATTAGACATCCCGCAAATAGAGCTTAAGACAATCCAAGAAAGTATTGATAGGGCTTGGTCAGCGACTCCTCTGTTATCCTGGCGCGAATCTCACCTCAGATTAATTAATAGGACTTATATCACTCCAGAGAAGCTAGGGAAGTGGAATAATACACAAAGATATGAATGTACACGTTGTCACTATCCAAATGCCAACTTGATTCACTGTATTTGGGAATGTCCCAAAGTCAAACAGTTTTGGGCAAAAGTCTCATTTTGGCTCTCAAAAATATTAAAGCTTAAAATCTCTCTGAAGGTGGAGGAAATTATCTTTTAAGGGAATATGACGGAAGAGAGCGAAACATAAAATTTATTAATTTTGTAATCTTATCTGCTAGAAACATTATTTTTTCCTCTTGGAAATCTAAGAGAAGCCCTATGTTCACCTCCCTTCTGAACATGTTAGACTCCAAATTAATATATGAACAATATGAGACGCAGATATCTTCCGAAAAAGAAATTGCCAACTTTTTCAGGAAATGGGGAGAATATATTCTCTCCAATACACTGGAAGTTCAAAGAAGTCTCATTGCTCCCTTTAAGCATTCTGAATGGATTCAGAATGCTGTATTGAGAGGGGAAATTAGTAGTGGTGTAATTACTTAATCTTTGATGGCCCCGGCCTCTCGGGGAGGGGGGGAGGGGGAATTGTTTTTTTTTATATATTTTTTTTTGTTTGTCTCGTTGTTTGTCTGTCTGGTTGTCTTTTTTTTTTTTTTTTTTCTCTTCCCAGTTTTGTTTTTGTAAAATTTGTTCTGGGTTATTGTATGTTAAAAAAGGAGAAAATGTTTTGAGGTACAGGCTTCTTAATTTTATTTACAACTTCTACTCCAAGAAGTATTATTGGACAAGGTTGCTGAACGCGGTAAAAGCATTTTGTACAGCTTTTGTTTTATAAGCGGTTGTTTATATTATCTATCATGAAGTATGTACCCTTTTTAATGTATCACTTTATAGTTGCATTTGTGAAACTTGTTCCTCATCACAATAAAATAAGAATATAAAAAAAAAACTATATGTCTAGGTATATTAAGTTTAATCAGTTTATGTTTTATATTATATTATATATATATACTGTGTTCACCCCATCTTTTTTTGATAGGTCTACACGACCTTCCCACGTACTGTAAACCACAAATACATTGCACTAAACATATAACAAAAGTGGAATCACATGTGAAATGCATATTAATCATAAACTTTTCTCCTGTGGAATGAGATGTAAATTCATTAGTTTTTCCTGGAACATAATTACACATCCCACACAGTTTCTTTCCACATTTGAATGTACCAAATGGTTTCAATTTAAAACTAGTGTTACCCTCTGATGTATCTTCACTATATTCCAACATTGAACACACTCTAGGTTTTAATGCAGTAAGGTACTATCTAGATCAGGATCCATACTTACCTGATAAACAGAATGATTTCTTGATTAACTCTATTTTATTTGTGCTACAGCACAATTATTTTGTTTATCAGGAGGAATATTTCTGCAAGTCAAAGGGACTGCTATGGGCACCAGGTTCGCCCCAAGTTTTGCCAACCTGTTTATGGGTTACTTTAAGGAGAAATATATTTTTTCCTCAGAGTTTGGGGCGAACCTGGTGTTAAATGGACGCTTTATTGACGACTTGATCTTTTTATGGGAAGGGGATATTGTGAGAGCTAATAAATTTATTGAACATCTTAACCATAATGACATGGGTATAAAGTATACCTCTAAGATCGACCATGAAAGTATAGAATTCCTAGATCTTATGCTCTATTGGGGAAGTGAAGGTAAAGTAGCTACTAGGACATTTTTCAAAGGGGTTGATACCTATAGTTACCTATTATATAAAAGCAATCATAATCTACCATGGAAACATATACTTTTTAACCAATTTTGTAGAATAAGGAGGAACTGTTCTGATATCAGGGAGTTTGAAAAACAAGCCCTGATCCGAAAAGAGAGATTTATGGAAAGGGGATACCCAGAGGAGTTGATCAGTGAAGGGTATAGAAAACAAAAATAAAAGATATAAGTTATCTTTTAACTACAAGAAACAATCGAAAACTTTTACTGGTAAAAAAAACTATAAATAATTTGGAGATGAATGAAACCAAAAGTATAAAAGATGGAAGAAATGCTATACGTTTCATTACTGGTTATAATGGCAACCATCGAATAATTAAAGATATTTTAAAGAAATATTGGTTTATTCTAAAAGGTGACTCAACCCTAA
The DNA here is from genome assembly GCF_027579735.1 of Bombina bombina. Classification (NCBI taxonomy): domain Eukaryota; kingdom Metazoa; phylum Chordata; class Amphibia; order Anura; family Bombinatoridae; genus Bombina; species Bombina bombina. Next base: position 287,348,628 of record NC_069499.1, read on the forward strand.
AAAAATCTAATAGGCAGTGGTCCACTATGTACCTTCAGAAGAGCTCCTACTTTGAAAAACAAACTAGCCCCTAGCAAAATTCTAACGAAAGAGAGAATTTTAGACAGATAAAAACTAGGTCACAAAGTGATATAAACAAGAATAAAATAGAGGGTAACACTAGTTTTAAATTGAAACCATTTGGTACATTCAAATATGGAAAGAAACTGTGTGGGATGTGTAATTATGTTCCAGGAAAAACTAATGAATTTACATCTCATTCCACAGGAGAAAAGTTTATGATTAATATGCATTTCACATGTGATTACACTTTTGTTATATATTTACTGCAATGTATTTGTGGTTTACAGTACGTGGGAAGGTCGTGTAGACCTATGAAAAAAAGTTGGGGCGAACACAGTAGAAATATAAAACATAAACTGATTAAACTAAATATACCTAGACATATAGTTAGTGAACATTCAGATTGTACAGATGTCATTGAAATGATCCCTATAGAACAAATTCCAGATACCTGGGGAGTAAATAGATTCACCAAACTAAGACAACGAGAGACTTTCTGGATATGGAAATTAAAAACTCTTTCCCCATTTGGTTTAAATGATAACATTGATATGGCAGCTTTTGACAGTTGAGTCTCTTAAGGATTATTTGCTGCTCACATTATTAGGCACGTATATATATAAGTCTGAAAACACAGAGATCATACACTTGATTATAAAATAAATTTATATATTTTTATCTTTAGTACTTTATCATATCTTTAGTATGTGGTTTATATTCACTAGATATCGCACAAAAGTTAACACTGATTATAGCATTATATATGATAAGTCATATCTGTTGGATATGTAACACAGGGCATGTTATTCTTCCTTTATACAAGAAAGATAATTAATAATTTTATTACAACACATATTGCACGTTGGTAAACAGATTTTTGATAAAAGATCATTGTTTTACTTTGTAAGAGGGTTGTATCACTGATCTGTCATGTATTTATAGGACATTGTTTTGGCGTATATGTATATTTTTTTAGATATCTAGTGTAAGATATTTGTAATGGTTTACGAATGTTCAATCAGTGTTGGTTCTTAATGAAATATGTACACCGCGGCCTCCCCAGTTGGTTGTAGGATGCGTAATCCATCCCCTAATGCTTTGGACCTATTGTAGATCAGAGACAGAGGAGGTGTGTCATTTGACACGCGCATGCGCAATAACGATTTGAGGACGCCAGCGGTTTTTAAAGCTCGATATGTAACATTGTATATTTATTCACCTGAGGAAACAGTGTAACACTGAGAAACGCGTTGTGATTTTAATTGTATGCTTTTAATACATGTGCTTTTACAATTATATCTCGGTTTTGTGGTTTGTTATATGGGA
>NC_069499.1:287355016-287402516 GCF_027579735.1 Bombina bombina
GGTATCAGGCTGTTATGTATGTATGTTGGCACTGAGGTATTTCTGGGGAATGGCACTTCACTAAGAAAATACTGTATACATATAACTTATAGCCTTTCTGCAGTGAGAGCGACTAGCAACAGGCTTTTTAATATCATTTCATATATTAAAACGTTTTCTGGCAGGTTAATCGTTTTTTTCTCTGAGGTACTTGGTGAAAATTTTTTTTGGGCATTATTTTCCACTTGGCTATCGTTTATTTTAAATAAAGTCAGTTTATTCAGCTTCCCCACTGTTGTATTATGAGTGGGAGGGGCCTATTTTGGCGCTTTTCTACGCAGTAGAAATTCAGTCACAAATCTCCTTATTCTCCCTGCATGATCCAGGACGTCTCTACAGAGCTCAGGGGTCTCCAAAACTAGTTTTGAGGGAGGTAATCACTCACAGCAGACCTGTGAGACTGTGTGTTGACTGTGATTAAAACGTTTATATTTTACTGTTGTACGTTTTTCCGGTATTAAGGGGTTAATCATCCATTTGCTAGTGGGTGCATTCCTTTGCTAAATCAATACATTTACTGTAAAAAATTGTTTGCTATAACTAATCCGGTTATTTGTTATTTCAACTGTGACAGTTTTTGTGTGCTTCTTAAAGGCACAGTAAACGTTTTTTATATTACTTGAAAAATTGTTTGAAAAGTATTTTCAAACAATTTTTGCTAGTCTAATTGCTAGTTTGTTTAAACATGTCTGACACAGAGGAATATCTTTGTACAATATGTTCTAAGGCCAATGTGGAGCCCAATAGAAATGTGTGTACTAATTGCATTGATGCTACTTTAAATAAAAGCCAATCTGTACATGTCAAGAAAATTTCACCAGACATCGAGGGGAAAGTTATGCCGACTAACTCTTCTCACGTGTCAGTACCTGCATCTCCCGCTCGGGAGGTGCGTGATATTGTGACGCCAAGTACATCAGGGCGGCCATTACAAATCACTTTACAGGACATGGCCAATGTTATGACTGAAGTTTTATCTAAATTGCCAGACATTAGAGGTAAACGCGACCACTCTGGGGTGAGAACAGAGTACGCTGATAATGTTAGAGCCATGTCGGATACTGCGTCACAAGTGGCAGAGCATGAAGACGGTGAGCTTCATTCTGTAGGTGACGGATCTGATCCAAATAGACTGGATTCAGACATTTCAAATTTTAAATTTAAGCTTGAGAACCTCCGTGTACTATTAGGGGAGGTATTAGCGGCTCTGAATGATTGTAACACGGTTGCAATCCCAGAGAAATTATGTAGGCTGGATAGATACTATGCGGTACCGGCGTGTACTGACGTCTTTCCTATACCTAAGAGGCTTACAGAGATTATTACCAAGGAGTGGGATAGGCCCGGTGTACCCTTTTCCCCCCCTCCTATATTTAGAAAAATGTTTCCAATAGACTCCACCACACGGGACTTATGGCAGACGGTCCCTAAGGTGGAGGGAGCAGTTTCTACTCTGGCTAAGCGTACCACTATCCCGGTGGAGGATAGCTGTGCCTTTTCAGATCCAATGGATAAAAAGTTATAGGGTTACCTTAAGAAAATGTTTACTCAACAAGGTTTTATATTACAACCACTCGCATGCATTGCGCCTGTCACGGCTGCGGCAGCATTCTGGTTTGAGTCTCTGGAAGAGACCCTTGAATCAGCTCCAGTGGATGAGATTACAAACAAGCTTAAAGCCCTTAAGCTAGCTAATTCATTTATTTCTGATGCTGTAGTACATCTAACTAAACTTACGGCTAAGAATTCCGGATTCGCCATTCAGGCGCGCAGAGCGCTGTGGCTAAAATCCTGGTCAGCTGATGTGACTTCTAAATCTAAATTGCTCAACATACCTTTTCAAAGGGCAGACATTATTCGGGCCCGGTTTGAAAGAAATTATCGCTGACATTACTGGAGGTAAGGGCCATGCCCTGCCTCAAGACAGAGCCAAACCAAGGGCTAGAGAGTCTAATTTTCGTGCCTTTCGTAACTACAAGGCAGGAGCAGCATCAACTTCCTCCGCTCCAAAACAGGAAGGTTCTGTTGCTAGATTCAGACAGGGCTGGAAACCTAACCAGACCTGGAACAAGGGCAAGCAGGCCAGAAAACCTGCTGCTGCCCCTAAGACAGCATGAAGTGAGGGCCCCCAATCCGGAAACGGATCTAGTAGGGGGCAGACTTTCTCTCTTCGCCCAGGCTTGGGCAAGAGATGTCCAGGATCCCTGGGCGTTAGAGATCATATCTCAGGGATATCTTCTGGACTTCAAAGCTTCTCCTCCAAAAGGGAGATTTCATCTTTCAAGGTTGTCAACAAACCAGATAAAGAAAGAGGCGTTTCTACGCTGTGTACAAGACCTTTTACTAATGGGAGTGATCCACCCGGTTCCGCGGTCGGAACACGGACAAGGGTTTTACTCAAATCTGTTTGTGGTTCCCAAGAAAGAAGGAACCTTCAGACCAATCTTGGATTTAAAGATCCTAAACAAATTCCTAAGAGTTCCATCGTTCAAAATGGAAACTATTCGGACAATCTTACCCATGATCCAAAAGGGTCAATACATGACCACAGTGGATTTAAAGGATGCCTACCTGCACATACCGATTCACAAAGATCATTACCGGTACCTAAGATTTGCCTTCCTAGACAGGCATTACCAGTTTGTAGCTCTTCCCTTCGGGTTGGCTACTGCCCCAAGAATCTTTACAAAGGTTCTGGGCTCTCTTCTGGCGGTACTAAGACCGCGAGGAATATCGGTAGCTCCGTACCTAGACGACATTCTGATACAAGCGTCAAGTCTCCAAACTGCCAAGTCTCATACAGAGTTTGTACTGGCATTTCTAAGGTCACATGGGTGGAAAGTGAACGAAGGAAAGAGTTCTCTATTGCCACTCACAAGAGTTCCCTTCTTAGGGACTCTTATAGATTCTGTAGAAATGAAAATTTACCTGACAGAAGACAGGTTAACAAAACTTCTAAATGCTTGCCGTGTCCTTCATTCCATTCCGCACCCGTCAGTGGCTCAATGTATGGAGGTAATAGGCTTAATGGTAGCGGCAATGGACATAGTACCCTTTGCACGCCTGCATCTCAGACCACTGCAATTGTGCATGCTGAGCCAGTGGGATGGGGATTACTCAGATTTGTCCCCTATGCTGACTTTGGATCAGGAGACGAGAAATTCTCTTCTATGGTGGCTTTCTCGGCCACATCTGTCCAAGGGGATGCCCTTCAGCAGACCAGATTGGACGATTGTAACAACAGACGCCAGCCTGATAGGTTGGGGCGCTGTCTGGAACTCCCTGAAGACTCAGGGATCTTGGTCTCAGGAGGAGAGTCTCCTTCCCATAAACATTCTGGAATTAAGAGCAGTTTTCAATGCTCTTCTGGCCTGGCCTCAGTTAGCAACTCTGAGGTTCATCAGGTTTCAGTCGGACAACATCACGACTGTGGCTTACATCAACCATCAGGGAGGGACAAGGAGTTCCCTAGCGATGATGGAAGTCTCAAAGATAATTCTCTGGGCAGAGTCTCACTCTTGCCACCTATCAGCGATCCACATCCCAGGTGTGGAGAACTGGGAAGCGGATTTTCTAAGTCGTCAGACTTTTCATCCGGGGGAGTGGGAACTTCATCCGGAGGTTTTTGCCCAAATACTTCGGCGTTGGGGCAAACCAGATCTGGATCTCATGGCGTCTCGCCAGAACGCCAAACTTCCTTGTTACGGATCCAGGTCCAGGGACCCGGGAGCGGTGCTGATAGATGCTCTGACAGCACCTTGGGCCTTCAACATGGCTTATGTGTTTCCACCTTTCCCGTTGCTTCCTCGATTGATTGCCAGGATCAAACAGCTGAGAGCATCGGTGATTCTAATAGCGCCTGCGTGGCCACGCAGGACCTGGTATGCAGACCTAGTGGACATGTCGTCCTGTCCACCATGGTCTCTACCTCTGAGACAGGACCTTCTGGTGCAGGGTCCTTTCAAACATCCAATCTAATCTAATTTCTCTGAAGCTGACTGCTTGGAGATTGAACGCTTAATTCTATCAAAGCGTGGATTCTCGGAATCAGTGATTGATACTTTAATACAGGCTAGGAAGCCTGTCACCAGGAAAATTTACCATAAAATATGGCGCAAATACTTGTATTGGTGCGAATCCAAGAGTTACTCATGGAGTAAGGTTAGGATTCCTAGGATATTGTCTTTTCTACAAGAAGGTTTAGAAAAGGGTTTATCCGCTAGTTCGTTAAAGGGACAGATCTCAGCTTTGTCCATCCTTTTACACAAACGTCTGTCAGAAGTTCCAGACGTTCAGGCTTTTTGTCAGGCTTTAGCCAGGATTAAGCCTGTGTTTAAAACTGTTGCTCCACCATGGAGCTTAAACTTAGTTCTTAACGTTTTACAGGGTGTTCCGTTTGAACCCCTTCATTCCATTGATATCAAACTGTTATCTTGGAAAGTTCTATTTTTAATGGCTATTTCCTCGGCTCGAAGAGTCTCTGAGTTATCGGCCTTACATTGTGATTCCCCTTATCTGATTTTCCATTCAGACAAGGTAGTTCTGCGTACTAAACCTGGGTTCTTACCTAAGGTAGTTACCAACAGGAATATCAATCAAGAGATTGTTGTTCCATCATTGTGTCCTAACCCTTCTTCAAAGAAGGAACGACTTCTGCACAATCTGGACGTTGTCCGTGCTCTGAAATTTTATTTACAGGCAACTAAAGATTTTCGACAAACTTCTTCCCTATTTGTCGTGTATTCTGGACAGAGGAGAGGTCAAAAGGCTTCGGCCACCTCTCTTTCCTTTTGGCTTCGTAGCATAATACGTTTAGCCTATGAGACTGCTGGACAGCAGCCTCCTGAAAGAATTACAGCTCATTCTACTAGAGCTGTGGCTTCCACTTGGGCCTTTAAGAATGAGGCCTCTGTTGAACAGATTTGCAAGGCTGCAACTTGGTCTTCACTTCACACTTTTTCCAAATTTTACAAATTTGACACTTTTGCTTCTTCGGAGGCTGTTTTTGGGAAAAAGGTTCTTCAGGCAGTGGTTCCTTCCGTGTAAAGAGCCTGCCTGTCCCTCCCGTCATCCGTGTACTTTTAGCTTTGGTATTGGTATCCCATAAGTAATGGATGACCCGTGGACTGACTACACTTAACAGGAGAAAACAAAATTTATGCTTACCTGATAAATTCCTTTCTCCTGTAGTGTAGTCAGTCCACGGCCCGCCCTGTTTTTTATGGCAGGTCTAAATTTTAAATTATACTCCAGTCACCACTGCACCCTATAGTTTCTCCTTTCTCGTTTGGTTTTCGGTCGAATGACTGGGTATGACGTAGAGGGGAGGAGCTATATAGCAGCTCTGCTTGGGTGATTCTCTTGCACTTCCTGTTAGGGAGGAGTTAATATCCCATAAGTAATGGATGACCCGTGGACTGACTACACTACAGGAGAAAGGAATTTATCAGGTAAGCATAAATTATGTTTTTTGCATGTCATACATGTCCTAGACAACCACATCCCACTCCTGTATTAAGCAGTAACCCTCTCCTACATATATTCTACACAATGTATTACCTAGACTATACTTATAATATTATGCCCTTTCTAATTTTCAAATATTTAGAGATTTACAAAAAACTCGGCAAAAATAAAGTTGTTGAAGCTGAACCTGGAATTCTACATTTTGGAGGTTATGAAATTGGAAAACGTCACCAGCAGATTCTAGTAAGTCAGTCAAATCATATATTTTTCATGTATTTTATAGTTTGTTTAATCAGCAGATGAAGTAGAATTTAAAAAGATGATTGTATACTTTGGAAATAATTCTAAAAAGTACAATACAGGGATCTAGACCAGTGTTTCTCAACCGCAGTCCTCAAATACCCTAAACAGGCCTGGTTTTCATTATAGCTGAACCAGTGCACAGGTGAAGTAATCGGCTGATCAGTAACCAACCTGCTCTCATCCATCAGCTGATTATTTCACCTGTGCTCTAATTCAGCTGTAATGGAAACCAGGACTGTTGGCGGTACTTGAGGACTGCGGTTGAGAAACGCTGATCTAGACGAAAATCCTTACTGTGGACTAGTTTAATTTGCTGTTGTAAACTACTGGTAACAAAAACATTTTCATAGACTTTAATGGACAATCACAACACACAAGGTATAGGGCATTTGCCACGGGTATACAGTAATATAGATACAATAATTAGGTAATATTACTCAGGATTCATCAAAAGCGGAACAAACTATTGAGATTTCACAGGACCACTGTAATACAACCTAGTAAGAATACCTCTTTTATTTATTTTTCCTCTTATGATTTAATGTTTCCCCTTGAAGTGCGACAGGGTGTGTACTAAAGTTATTTCCCCCAATAACAAGGAAGGGTCTCTCTTGGACCACTAAAATAGTATCATTCTTAATGAGGAACTGAGGGGGGGTGAGAACAATAGTTTGAAACAAGGACCTCTTTTGGACCCACATAATAGTTCTTACTAGTTTGTAGCTTAGCTAGTACAAGATAAATGAACAAACCCATAAGCCACTCACTAATTGGGAGAACTTATACATTGGGATCAACTTGTGTTGCAAGGGACAGGTGATTTATATATACATACAGCTATAGACATAAGTACAAAGATATGAACACATGTAAAGTCACGTAGACATATACACCTCCCCTAGTATATTATGAACAAACATTCTCAACAGAGCTCTGAGAGACTTCCAAGTGGAGAAGGGAAACATGTTAAACAAGAACTATTAACTTTTCACTTGATGATTAGGCTAATGTTGCGGCTAGACCTATCACATTATACGTAATATATTCAGTGGGTATAAGCAGTCCACATTTGTATGTGGGGGCTCAGTGTAACGCTCATATATGGCCGTAGTGTAAACCACATCTAGACACAGAATTTTTAGAGCACTGCTCCACCATCCCTGCCACAGTCCGCAGGGCAGCGTCCTTTGCAAGTAAAGCCCTACTTAATATCATGATATCGCCCATGCACAGTTAAAGTATGAAACACTTGAGTAAAGAACCTAAATGAGAAAACTACCTAATACAGATAGATTATACAAAGTGAAAGAAGAAAGTGCAGATAATCTCCTAAATTTTCTATAGATATATATATCACAAACCAAGTAAAGCATAAATTAAGTTGTAACGATAGTGCCGTAGCCACTGCAGCAGACTGCATGTTTCAAACATGTCTAAATAATTTGTCCAACTGAGTCTCCTCGAGGGGATGGCGCGATAACTGAACTTCTAACGATAAAGATCGGAGCGGCTTGATCTTGTCAAGGACTCTTCATCATAATTTAGCAGATTCCAGATGCTCAGAGGTTTAGGGTAAAGGCTCTTGTTCCCCAAGTCTAAGCTGGAGTCCTGCAGTAGCCGATCCATTTGCGTGTCCTCTTCACGCTTCAACCTTTGAAACCAAAGGCTCCATGCAATGACTCTTCCCTTCCACATATTCTTCGCTGGGCAAGGGAGGTGCAGCTATAGAAGGTCTCTGCTTCGGTTGAAGACTGAAAGTTGTTGCCGTTTATTAAACGACTTTCGTCTCCTTTAGTGTCCTTGGGTGTGGGAGTAGAATACCTGCTTCGGAGCTGATGGTTGTAATGTAGGAAATTTCCTTCCTTCTCTTTATTGCACTCTCCACAGGACTGGCACTGGGCTAGTGTAGCTTCGTCAGTTTCATCGGATGTTATCCGCTCACTTAACGGGCAGAGGATTTGAGATAGCCAATGTTCCAGGTTAAAAAAGTGGCTTTGAATTAGTTGAAGGATTTTAATCTCCCATTTATCGAGTGCCTCCATTATTGCGGTAGTAGCATGTTTTTCTTTTACTAGATATGACAGATTTCATCCTTACTTATGGGATTACGCCTCCTGGTCAGCAGGAAGTGGCAAAGAGCACCACAGCAGAGCTGTATATATAGCTCCTCCCTTCTCTCCCACTCCAGTCATTCTCTTTGCCTGTGTTAGTGATAGGAAGAGGTTAAGTGAGGTGTTAGTTTAGATTCTTCAATCAAGAAGTTTTTTATTTTAAAATGGTGCCAGTGAGTACTATTTTTCCTAAGAGGAGTGGAGACATCTTAATTTTCTGCCCTGATGTTGATGATCTTAGCAAACATTATCTAAGATCCTGCTGGTTTCCACAGAGCAGTTGAAGGTAGTGTACAGAAATATCTTCAGTGTGGAGAACCGTCTCATGCTACAAGCAGCATTGAGGTATGTTCAGTCATTTGTTTCTGGGGAGACTTGATACATCAGAACAGGCTGACATTATTCCCTATTTGGGGAGGGGTAATCAGTATGCACTATATGTATGGAAATGGTGTACCTGTAATTCCCTTTTATATTGATTGCTTATCAGTATGTTTCACTTATGATATTCAGTGTGGGCTAGACGCTGGGAGATGCGGTTTGCTATCTAAGGGCTGTCATTGTTATACTCTATAACTGGCCTGAGAGAGTGCAGTTCTTTTTTCATAAAGTTACGCTTTATTTTTGAGGTGTTTGTGTAGAGGGGCACATGGCTTTTGACATTTTATTTGGGAACCGACATGTTCTTTCGCTTTCCATGCGGGCCTCAGTACGGCTCGAGTTACTCCCACGGTGGGCGGGACCTAATTTCACGCGCTCAGCCGCGCAGTATTCATCCGGATCAGCAGCAAGGTCCTGGGCTCCGGTGGGGCCTAAGTTGTTTTTCTAAACGAAGGGAGAGACTTAGGAACGCTTCTTAAGTAGAATCAGTGTGATCCGGGGCAGGTAGGCGCCGCAGCAGAGCTGTGGCGAGGTGCAGAGGCCTGAATTGATAAAAAGTTAATATAACTGATAAAATTGATATAAGTTGATATATAACATATCCTAACAAGCGGTGCAATATTGTTAAGCTAATTTGGGCACATAAGTTCATTATTTTATTGCTGCAAACATTGTTTTTGAAATAACAGAAAAATTGTTGCACTTTTATTATTTAAAGGCGCAGTACGCTTTATAGGTCAAAATTTTGGAGTACTGTATATGTTTTGACTTCAGAGTTCACTATATCAAGTAAAGAACGACTATTATTGCTATAGTCTGTTTAACATGGAAAGTACATGTTCTATGTGTTTAGATGCCAATGTGGAACCCCCTCTTACTTTTTGTTCCTCATGTACTGAAAGGGCCTTACAATGTAAAGAACGGATTTTCTTTAATGCAAATATGTCTAAGGATGATTCTCGGACTGATGAGAATCAGGATATGCCGCTACTTTCTCCCCAAGCGTCACAACCTTTAACGCCCACCCAAGCGACGCCGTGTTCTTCAACCGCGTCCACTTCATTTACTCTGCAGGATATGGCTGCAGTTATGTCATCCACCCTTATAGAGGTTTTGTTTAAGTTGCCAGTATTGCAGGGCAAACGCAGCAGGACAGAGGCCACTCTGATTCCTGCGACTTCTGATGCTTTGATGGCTATTTCCGATGTACCCTCACAGGGATCTGAATTCCTATTCCTATTGAGGACAGTTGTGCTTTCAAAGACCCTATGGATAAAAAGTTGGAGGGTCTGCTAAAGAAGTTATTTATTCATCAGGGTTTTCTGTTACAACAGACGGCCTGCATTGTGCCAGTTACAACTGCGGCAGCCTTCTGGTTTGACGCCTTAGAAGAGTCTCTTAAGACTGAGACTCCTTTTAGAGCTTATTTTAGATAGAATTAAGGCTCTTAAGCTCGCTAATTCTTTTATTACGGACGCCGCCTTTCAGATTGCCAAGTTGGTGGCTAAAAATGCTGGTTTTGCCATTTTAGCGCGTAGAGCGTTATAGTTAAAGTCTTGGTCTACTGATGTGTCATCTAAGTCAAAGCTTTTGGCTATTCCTTTCAAAGGGAAAACCCTATTCGGGCCTGATTTGAAAGAAATCATTTCTGACATTACGGGAGGTAAGGGTCATCTCCAAACTCAGGATAAAGCAGCTAAACTGAGGGGTAAACAAAATAATTTTCGTTCCTTTCGGAATTTCAAAGGAGTCCCCGCTTCTTCTTCCACTAAACAGGAAGTGAATTTTGCTCAAGCCAAGTCCGTCTGGAGACCCAACCAGGCTTGGAACAAAGGTTAACAACCCAAGAAGCCCACTGCTGCTCCCAAGACAGCATGAAGGGGCGGCCCCCGATCCGGGACCGGATCTAGTAGGGGGCAGATTTTCTCTCTTTACCCAGGCTTGGATAAGAGATGTTCAGGATCCCTGGACGCTGGAAATCGTGTCCCAAGGGTATCATCTGGAATTCAAAAATTCTCTCCCAAGGCGGAGGTTTCTTCTTTCACGATTGTCTGTAGACCAGATAAAAAGAGAGGCGTTCTTACGTTGTGTAAAAGACCTCTCTACTATGGGAGTAATCCGTCCCGTTCCAATGCTGGAACAGGGGCAGGGGTTTTACTCAAATCTTTTTGTGGTTCCCAAAAAAGAGGGAACGTTCAGACCCATTTTAGATCTCAAGAGTCTAAACAAGTTTCTCAGAGTCCCATCCTTCAAGATGGAGACTATTCAAACAATTATACCATTAATCCAGGAGGGTCAATATATGACTACCGTGGACTTGAAGGATGCATACCTTCATATTCCTATCCACAATGATCATCATCAGTTCTTAAGGTTTGCCTTCCTGGACAAACATTTTCAGTTTGTGGCTTTTCCCTTCGGGTTGGCCACAGCACCCAGGATCTTCACGAAGGTTCTAGGGTCCCTTCTGGCGGTTCTCAGGCCGCGGGGTATTGCAGTGGCGCCTTATCTAGACGATATTCTGATCCAGGCGTCGTCTTACCATCTGACAAAATCTCATACAGACATGGTTCTGTCCTTTCTGAGGACTCACGGGTGGAATTTGAATCTAGAAAAGAGTTCATTAATTCCACAGACAAGGGTTCCCTTCTTGGGAATTCTAATAGATTTTATATCCATGAAAATTTTCTTGACAGAGGTCAGAAAGTTAAAGATTCTGAATACATGCCAAGCCCTTCAGTCCAATCCTCGGACATCAGTGGCTCAGTGCATGGAGGTAATTGGATTAATGGTGGTGCCAATGGACCTCATTCCGTTTGCTCGTTTTCATCTCAGACCTCTACAGCTGAGCATGCTCAGACAGTGGAATGGAGATTATGCAAATTTGTCTCCTCCGATAGATCTGGATTAGGAGACAAGAGACTCTCTCTTCTTTGGTGGTTGTCGCTGGATCATCTGTCCCAAGGGACGTGCTTCCGCAGACCTTCATGGGTGATAGTGACAACGGACTCCAGTCTACTAGGATGGGGTGCAGTCTGGAATTCCCTGAAGGCTCAGGGTGTGTGGACTCAGTCGGAGTTTCTACTTCCAATCAATATTCTGGAATTGAGAGCAATATTCAATGCACTTCAGACTTGGCCTCAGTTGGCTTCGGCCAGATTCCCCCGCTTTCAGTCAGACAACATCACGACTGTAGCTTACATCAATCATCAGGGGGGAACAAGGAGTTCCTTAGCGATGACAGAAGTATCCAAGATAATTCGGTGGGTGGAGGCTCACTCTTGTTATCTGTCAGCAATCTACATCCCAGGAGTGGACAACTGGGAAGCTGACTTTTTAAGCAGACAGACGTTTCATCCGGGGGAGTGGGAACTCCACCCGGAGGTTTTTGCCACTCTGATTCTCAGATGGGGCAGACCGGAATTGGATCTGATGGCGTCTCGTCAGAATGCCAAACTCCCAAGATACGGATCCAGGTCAAGGGATCCTCAGGCCGAACTGATAGATGCCTTGGCAGTGCCTTGGTCGCTCAACCTAGCTTATGTGTTTCCACCGTTTGCTCTCCTTCCCTGGGTGATTGCACGGATCAAACCGGAGAGGGCTTCGGTAATTCTAATCGCGTCTGTGTGGCCTCGCAGGACTTGGTATGCCGATCTAGTGGACATGTCCTCTCTGCCGCCGTGGAAGCTTCCATTGAGGCAGGATCTTCTCATTCAGGGACCCTTCCAACATCTGAATCTAGTTTCTCTGCAGCTGATTGCTTGGAGATTGAACGCTTAATTTTATCTAAGCGGGGGTTCTCTGATTCGGTCATTGATACTTTGATTCAGGCACGTAAGCCTGTCACTAGAAAGATCTACCATAAGATATGGCGTAAATATCTTTATTAATGCGAATCCAAGGGCTACTCATGGAATAGAGTTAGGATTCCCAGGATTTTATCTTTTCTCCAAGAAGGATTGGTGAAGGGGTTATCAGTAAGTTCCTTAAAGGGACAAATTTCTGCTTTGTCGATTTTACTTCACAAGCGTTTGGCAGATGTTCCAGACGTTCAGTCTTTTTGTCAGGCTCTGACCAGAATCAAGCCTGTGTTTAGACCAATTGCTCCACCCTGGAGTTTGAATTTAGTTCTTAATGTTCTTCAAGGGTTTCCGTTTGAACCCATGCATTCCATAGATATTAAGTTGTTATCTTGGAAGGTTTTATTTTTGGTTGCTATTTCTTCTGCTCTGAGTTTCCGAGCTTTCAGCGTTACAATGTGACTCGTCTTATCTTATTTTTCATTCGAATAAGGTGGTTTTACGTACCAAACCTGGTTTCCTTCCTAAGTTTGTTTCTAATAAGAATATTAATCAGGAAATTGTTGTTCCTTCTTTATGTCCTAATCCTTCTTCTAAGAAGGAGCTTCTGTTGCATAACTTGGATGTAGTCCGTGCCCTGAAGTTTTACTTGCAGGCGAATAAAGAATTTCATCAATCATCTTCATTATTTGTTGTTTTTTCTGGAAAGCGTAGGGGCCTGAAAGCTACGGCTACCTCTCTTTCTTTTTGGCTGAAGAGTATCATCCGTCTGGCATATGAGACTGCTGGACAGCAGCCTCCAGAAATAATTACAGCTCATTCTACTAGGGCTGTGGCTTCCTCATGGACATTTAAAAATGATGCTTCTGTTAAACAGATTTGCAAGGCTGCAACTTGGTCGTCTCTTCATACTTTTTCCAAATTTCGTCAATCATCTTCATTATTTGTTGTTTTTTTCTGGAAAGCGTAGGGGCCTGAAAGCTACGGCTACCTCTCTCTTTCTTTTTGGCTGAAGAGTATCATCCGTCTGGCAAATGAGAGCGCTGGAAAGCAGCCTCCAGAAATAATTACAGCTCATTCTACTAGGGCCGTGGCTTCCTCATGGACATTTAAAAATGATTCTTCTGTTAAACAGATTTGCAAGGCTGCAACTTGGTCGTCTCTTCATACTTTTTAGAAATTTCGTCAATCATCTTCATTATTTGTTGTTTTTTTCTGGAAAGCGTAGGGGCCTGAAAGCTACGGCTACCTCTCTCTTTCTTTTTGGCTGAAGAGTATCATCCGTCTGGCAAATGAGAGCGCTGGAAAGCAGCCTCCAGAAATAATTACAGCTCATTCTACTAGGGCTGTGGCTTCCTCATGGACATTTAAAAATGATTCTTCTGTTAAACAGATTTGCAAGGCTGCAACTTGGTCGTCTCTTCATACTTTTTCCAAATTTTCCAAATTTGATACTTTTGCTTCATCTGAGGCTGTTTTTGGGAGAAAGGTTCTTCAAGCCGTGGTGCCTTCCGTTTGGGTTCCTGTCTTGTCCCTCCCTTTCATCCGTGTCCTATAGCTTTGGTATTGTATCCCATAAGTAAGGATGAAATCCGTGGACTCGTCATATCTAGTAAAAGAAAAGGAAATTTATGCTTACCTGATAAATGTATTTCTTTTACGATATGACGAGTCCACGGCCCACCCTGTCATTTCTAAGACAGGTATTTACTTGTTTTTTTGTTATACTTCAGTCACCTCTGCACCTTTGGCTTTTCCTTTCTCTTCCTAACTTCGGTCGAATGACTGGAGTGGGAGGGAAGGGAGGAGCTATATATACAGCTCTGCTGTGGGGCTCTTTGCCACTTCCTGCTGACCAGGAGGCGTAATCCCATAAGTAAGGATGAAATCCGTGGACTCGTCATATCGTAAAAGAAATAAATTTATCAGGTAAGCATAAATTTCCTTTTTTCTGTATAATAGTGGCTAATATTGTGTTTCGTAAAAGTACTAGCTTAGCAAAGAGAACAAATAGGGTTTTCAATGCAGCATTAAATAACTGCTCCGTAACCGAGTTTCCCAGCTTAGCTGAAGAACATAGGCTTTCATCGATCTTATAGGGGATCCTTCAGCTTCAGGGTATACAGACTCTTATATTTACAGCTAATAATTTGAAGTTAGCACATAAAAGTTAAATTATAGTCGGGAGCTCCTCTCAGCTCAGGTGCGTCTTGCCGCAACAGCTATAGGCCTGTGTATTTACTACAAAAAAAAATAATTTTATTTTTTGAAGGCTGCATGCTCAGAAGATATGTAACAATATAGTCAACTTTTACATCTTGGAACCTAAAATACAGATCAACTTGACTTAGAAAAATAGGTACATTTTCGACAAGATATATGACTATAGAAGTGCGCTATCATCTAGTTTCATGCTCCTTATTAAAGGGACATTAAACACTTTAAGATGGTAATATAAAATGATTATATATATATATATATATATATATATATAAAAAACCTTTCATGATTTATTTTGCCCCCCTTTCCTGTAATTCTACTCTGGTGTTGTGAGCTTTTACAGTTCCTATTAGTAATGGAAGTGCAGAACACTTATATTCCACACAGCCATTGGCTGCACACTCTAGTGACCTATTTATAACTGTCCCTAATTGGCCACAGCAGAGAATGTAACCTAAGTTACAACATGGCAGCTCCCTTTGTTTTATAGACACTATAACTTTACACTTATTTTTAACTATTGAAAATGCTAATGAAACGTTACAAAATATGTCTACTACCTCGCGGGGAGCCACGTGTACACCAGCCTCTACAATTAGCCAGGTAAATGAAACACTCCAAAAGACGGCCCTCATGACGCCTGGCGAACACTTTATCCCACGTCTAGGGATTATTCTTTTTATTCTATCCCACATAATAGTTATTCCCGAATTGACTATATCTATACAGACTCAAATGGCCTGTCGATCACACATCGGAGTTCGATAGGCCATATCACCTGGTCGGACCATGCCCCAGTATCTTGCTCAGTTCTGTGGCCGGATATCCCGATCACTCAACAAATTTGGAGGCTAGATGAGACTATTCTTGATAATCCTATTATTTTTAGTGACCTCCAAAAAACTTTAAAGGAGTACTTTGAGAATAACACTTTCCCCTCTTCATCAAGGGCATTAATATGGGAAGCTCACAAAAGTGTACTGAGGGGGGCATTAATTAAGCACAAGGCTCTACTTAATAAACAACATATAGCTAAATACCAGAAATTGCTGAGAGGGATTAGTGACCTCGAGAACAAACACAAGAGGGATCCAGCGGATAATGACATTAAGACACAATTGACAGAAAAAAGGACAGAACTACAAAAGCACTTAGTTGAGGTACATCAAAAAAAGGCTCTTTTGCTAAAGCAATTTTACTATGAGGGAGGTAACAAACCGGGAAAGATTCTAGCCAGATCCCTTAAAAAGAGACAGATTCAATCTTATATACACTCCATTAAAACCTCAGATGGACATAAAGTACACAGCAGCACACAAATTGCGGCAGAATTTCATAAATGCTATTACTCCTTATACAATATCCACGGCCAACCTACGGCGGCTCCTCAGGAGGATCCTCCGAATCAGCAGGAATCTGCTGTTGACTTATATCTGAGGGATCTTGATCTTCCCAAACTGTCCAAAGAGGAATCAGACTTCTTAGATTCCCCAATTACGGTAGAGGAACTTTTTGATGCCATTAAAGATAGTCCGAAAGGGAAAAGCCCAGGCCCTGACGGATTCACCGCAGTCTACTATAAAAAATTTAAAGACATCCTGGCGGGCCCCATTCTAGCTTTGTTCAATGGGATTAGGGATGATCCCAACTTGTCTCGTATACTACTAGAGGCCCATATCACGGTTCTCCCCAAACCAGGGAAAACAGCTGATTCTCCAGGGCATTACAGGCCAATTTTCCTAATTAATTGTGATATGAAGTTGTTGGCTAAGATTCTTGCAACCCGCCTCAACAGGTTCTTACCCAGTTTAATCAATAAAGATCAGGTGGGTTTTATACCAGGACGCGAGGCGAGGGACAATACCGTTAAAGTTATACAATTGATTGCCCACGCTAGGACACTTAATATCCCTACAGTGCTCTTCTCCACAGACGCGGAGAAGGCATTCGATAGGGTGGGTTGGCCGTTTCTGTGTCGAGTGCTAGAGAAAATGGGTTTTGGAAGGGCCTTTGTCGACACCATCTTTGCACTGTACTTGAACCCTAATGCCAGAATCAGGATTAATGGCACTTTGTCAAAATCACTTGGCATAAGTAATGGAACCAGACAGGGCTGCCCCCTGTCTCCATTGCTTTTAGCCCTGTCCATCGAAGTTTTGTCACAGAAGGTGAGATCCAACACTAACATATCAGGAATTAGGGTGGAGGGCACAGAGTATAAGCAGGCGTTATACGCTGATGATGTCCTATACACACTAACTAACCCAACGGATTCTATTCCAGAGCTGTTGAGGGAACTCAGAGCCTATGGTACAGTCTCCAACTTTCTTCTCATTCTAAATAAGTCGGAGTTACTAAATATAAATATGGAACAAGAAGTCGTTGACTTCTTGCAGAAAGATTGTGGCCTTACCATTGCTAGGACCAAGTTGAAATATCTTGGTATCTATCTATCACCGGATCCTTCGGATCTTTATAAATATAACTATATACCGCTGAGGACTGATATAGCAGCGGACCTCTCTTCTTGGAAGAATAAATATATCTCTTGGCTAGGAAAAATAGGAGTAGTTAAGATGAACGTTATGCCTCGTATCTTGTACCTTTTCCAAACTCTACCAATATCAATTCCTAAAGGATATACGAATCAGATACAAAGCTTGATCGATCAATTCATCTGGTCCAATACTAGACCTAGGATCTCCAGAAGGAATATGTATCTTCCAAGGGATAGAGGAGGGCTGGGACTCCCGGATGTCTCATCTTACAGAACGGCAGTGGGGCTGCAGAGGATAGTAGAATGGTCACAAAACAACGACCACAAGGCTTGGATCCAGCTGGATAGACAAATCCTCAAAGTGAGTAATGTGGGTTCACTCGCTTGGTTACCTCCATCACTTAGGCCTAAAAATATATCTAAATATCTAATGTTAGAAGAAACTTTTAATATCTGGGATGCGACAGTGGCAACCACTACACATATCTCCTCCAGATATTCACCAATGACACCTGTATTTGAAAACCCTGAACTCCCATACCACTTAACTGGCTATAGGAAAATTAAATCCTATAAAATGAGGGAAGGATCAGTACATGGGGTGGTCAAACAGGGCAAAATTGTACCACAGAATGAGTTATTGGAAGGCCAACCTTTTCTATTCACCTCATGGTTACATTATAATCAACTATTAAATTATATATCTAGACACAAACAGAAACAAGAGCTAGGAAGGGTGCTTACTCCTTTCGAAAAGCTCTGCACTAACGAGGGCTCCTTACGACATCTGATATCGCTAATATATACACTCTTAGTCCTTCGAGAGACAGACTCGCTCCCATCTTATGTAATTAGCTGGGCAAAAGACCTAGGGTCAGAGATTGACGTTGAGTCATGGTTGAAAAGCTTCAGACTCACAAAGAGGTCTTCAATATCCTCTAATATCCAAGAAACTCACATAAAATTCATGAGCAGGTGGTATATGACGCCCGTTAGATTACACAGGATTTTTCCCACCTTGAGTCCCTTGTGCTGGAGGGGTTGCGGGGAACAGGGCTCGATTTTACATATATGGTGGTCTTGGTAGGGGTCTGGGTAGGGGTCCTGAGTAAAATCAATGAGACACTAAACATTAACATCCCAAACTCACCAGAAATCTTGCTCTTCTTGGTCATGCCCAAAATGCAAAGCCAGGCCCATCTAGCCTTATTGTTAATACTAATCACTATTGCCAAGAAATTGATTCCCAAAAGATGGAAGATACGAGACCCCCCTACGGTAGGGGACTGGCTCTCTCGGGTGGAGGAGGTCTTACTCATGGAGAGATATCACTACTTGAAAATACATAAGCTAGATACATACGAATTAATGAAAGCGATTTGGCACGGCACAATTTAAAAAAAAAAAAAGGAGAAAAAAGAGGAAAAGAAAAAGAAAAAAAAAAAAAGCTGATGGCAGTTGGGCGGCAGTCACGGGCCCTCCCCAATTCCTCACCCCCCCCTTTTTTTTTTTTTTTTTCCCTCTTTTTCCTCCCTCCCTCCCTCATATTCTGCTTACCTACTCTACTCAACCACTTCCCTATGGTGTGTGCACCCAGCTAATTGGATTTAAATATATTGCATATTCTTATATTATTGAAAAACTTTCTTTTTAAAAATTATTTTCTTATCTTGTAAATGCTCTCTCTTGACTATGGTCAATGGGATGAGAGCATAAACAATCTGAAGTGTGTGATATTTCTATTGCTTGTTGGACTTAAGACTGTTGTGTAGATTTATCTATGGAATTGTATTCTACTTGCGTCCCAGCAAGACTTTGTTCACCTTTTTTTTTTTTTTTTGTCACTTCAATAAAGCATTTAAAAAAAAAAAAAAAAAAATATGTCTACATGTTTAATCTTTTCTTTGAATGCATCATTCTATCTAGCATTTATTAAATACTAACCCTCCCAAGGACTCTATTCATTCAACAGTTCCCCAGTGCAAAATCCTTAGGAACAGCACATTAGTATGTTAAATATATGGTTATTTATCATTACGTTAAATACATCACTTCCAGTCTAATAAGCATAATCAAAGCTTAGTGTTTATTATGAAAGTGTGGGTTATTTTTGCAAAAATTGCATTCAAATATAATGTACCAGTATTTGCAGCCTTTGGCTTGGTCATTGTCCCTACACATTTTTGTTAAAGAAGAGAAGTACAATACAGCTAATCAGTAAATAAATGTGCAGTAGCAGGTGAGATATGGTATGATTCATCTGCATTATATTCCCTTAAATGCAAAAAGAACATTAAATGTATTGCATCAATTCAGTGCCATTTTCTAAACCTGGACCCTTCTAGCTTAATGGGCCCTTACATATAAGTCACAGAGCTGGGTCGTGTGACTACCACTGCTGATTGAGTCAGCGACCACGTCTTTGGACCAGTAGTGCTCTGCGGCTCCTGCAAATCTTTGAAGGTTCACTAACAAAATAAAGCATGTCATTTTTCCATTATAGCATCCCTTTAATGAGGCTTAAAAATGAGACACAGATTGTGCACATATATCTTACAAACAATATGCATCTCTATTACAGAAACTGGTCAGTATTTCTTCAAATGCCATGAATCTCCACATCATACCTCCGCAGACTAAATACTTTTCCATAGCGTACAACAAAACTGTAAGTAGCGCCCTTTCTCTTAGCATTCAATTTAGGAATCCAACAATCTCGGGGTTTGAGCAGACAGTAATTAAAGGGACATGAACCCGCAATATTTCTTTCATGATTCAAATAGACCATATATTTGTAAACAACTTTCCAGTTGACTTCTATTATTCATTTTGCTTCTTTCTCTTGGTATCCTTTACTAAAGGAGCCGTAATGCTCTACTGGGAACTAGCTGAATACATCGGTAAGCCAATTACAAGACACATATATGTGCAGCAACCAATCAACCGCTAGCTCCTGAGCCTACCTAGGTATACATTTAAACAAAGGATACCAAAAGAACAAAGCAAATCAGATAACAAGTAAATTAGAAAGTTTTTTAAAATTGTGTGCACTATCTGACTCGCAAAGGAAAAATTTGGGGTTTAATGTCCCTTTAAGCCCACATTTTGTTTTTAAAACATGAGCAGAATAGATTTGTCCTCTAAGTTTTAGCTACCATCCAAGTGGTGGTGTATTCATTTTATATCTATATTTTGTATATGAAAATCTCTCTCATTAGATTTTATGTTCTTGTCACTGTGGCCACTGGTTTCCCCTTAGTTATATTTATTTCTTCTACATTATAAAGGCATTGTCTATGCATTTGGTTTGGGGGGTATAGGTTGGGATATATTTATGACCATTAGCCATTATAGGGTCAGATTACGAGTGGCGCACTTTTTTGTTCCAATGACTTCTATAAGTATGTTAATTTGCGCGCAAAATCCTAACTAAAGCTTTTTGTGCGCATCGGGTTAGCAGGCACACGAAAATGCTTTATTTTCAACTTGTAATACAAATGCTACCTGATGTGCGCAAAAAGCTTACTTCTAGTGGAGTTAGCGCGCGAGCAGGAGCATTAAATATCACTCCACTTGTAATCTGGCACGTCATTTCCTATATTCATATACACAAGCAGACCATTTTTTATATAAATGTTTGTGCTCTACAAATAACTGATGATAATCATTTGTAATTATTATTATTTATAATGTTTAAATTTGAAACCTAGAAGTCAAAAGATTTTACCCAAAAAATTGTGGCAACAAATAAAAAAAACAAAGATGCAATGTAAAATTAAAAAAATATCAGATTTCTGCATTTTATGGTCCCCACTGTCAGTCATGCTCCCTATGTGTGATTATATGTTGTGAACCCTGTTTAGACGGTCACAGTGCTGGTGACATCACCATAAAAGTTACCAGCACTAGCCGAGCATGTATTGGAGGTAGAAACCATAGCCATCACTCCCAAACAGGGAGCCTGGTTTAACCTGCTTGCTGTGTTTAATACATTTATAATCATGCATGTTCTTAAGGAGTGCTAAACCATACACCATGTGCCTCTAGTTTCATTGTTGCAGTATTGGCACAGAGTAGCACCTGGCTTTTCTCTAACCTATTTCTTGCTGCACTGTACAGCGCAGGTTAGTTCCTGGCTTAGCGTTTGTGATCAACGTGCAGTTCTATCCCGATGAGTGGAGATATTACTCAGACTGTATTCGCATCCATGCTCAGGTAAGAAAGTCTTTTACTTACACTTGGATGTTTCCTCTAGATTTACAATATGTTTATTTACTTTGCCTGTTTCCAATAATAAAGAGATTAATACAAAAAGTAATACATTAACACAAGTGCAGTGTGATAAATATGCCTGTAGCCTGACATAGATGTTACTGTCCCCAGGGTGATGATACGCTGCTCGTCCCTCTGCATGCCTACCCAGTCATCAACCACTTGGATTTTCCATCTCACATCAACTTATCTGATGTTCCACTTGGACAAAGGTGCGTTATAATTCAACTGCTTCAGCATCTGTCACTCTCAAATTGAATGACAAATATTGATTTTATGTTTAGAGTTTTGTTTACATTGCAGGAAAATGGAAGATATGCCTAATGCATTTTGCTTTAAATTGAATACCCTGGTATGAGCTTGCTGAGTAATTAAACTTTATCAATTTGAGGGGCATTTCCAGCCAAAGGTCAAAATTTATAGCATGTATCCATTTTTAGCCCTCAAATGTTTTTGTCTATTCAGTTATTAAAGCTTACATATCTACCTGACTCTACTACAGCTTATAAAATCTCTTATTTCACACTGGCACATTTACTTTTTACTTTTCATCAAAAACTGCCAGCATTCTGCTGGGATGGTCCAATTTTTAATAATTTCAATTAAACGGGCAATTAGCATTGAATATAACTTGTTTGTTTGTGGGGGCAAGTTTGCTTCTGGATCTTTTTGTATGATATACAAGATTATACAGACCTACACAAGATCATTTTATTTGAAATAATTTTTATTGTAAAACATACAAAAAGAAAATGCATCACACTTTGTACCATTTTTCCTTTATACATCATCACCTCTTATGCTTTTTGATAAAAGTCCGTCAGTTAAGAGTCTATGATGGTTTAAATATTTCAGTAATCAGAATATGACAGTAGATGAATCTTACATTTGGGCAACAAGTCATTGGTTATTTAGATCAACATATTCTAACAATCAGTGTGATTTAGCCTTCAACCGTTAATAGCGATATGAATTAGGGAGTGCAATAAATCATTAACAGAAGACATGAAATTTTCCGCGACCTCCCCTTTTCATAACGCTTTGTTGTATTTTTCTAAAACTTTCCCCCTCTTTCCTCCTCCCCCCTTTCCTTCTAACAATAAACAATCAACAATAACTTCCCTCCCCCACTCAATGCAGCATCAAATAATAACTTGCCTGGTCGTTCATTTCACCTGTTGCCAATCCGAGGGGAGAGCCCCGTTCCCTCCAAACAGGAAACACAAGATCATTTTAAAAGGACATGAAGTTAAAAAATGCAATGTCGTATAATAATATAGTGGTGTGTAATTTTTTTGTAAATATTCTTCTCTAAGAATTGTACATTCTAAATGCTTTTTAAGAGTCCCCTAAGCAACCTAGTCAAATACTAGTAACCCCTTTGCAAAACAGAACAAAATGTTTGCTTAATAATTATACACAAAAAAATGGTTGTTTATAAAATCATGGATGAATTTCCGAGTGAATTCTGGCAAGTGCTTGATGCCATGACAAGTGTTATATTTAAAAGAAACGAGCCTGTGAGTTTTGCAGGACATAAAGCTATGCCTAGAGCTACTTATTAGTTGATTAATGCTAATAAACAGGACCTGTTAATTGTTAAGGGATCATTCGTAGATATAATATAAATGTAATAGTTCCATTAACATAGTACTGAGATTTGTGCTTTTTTGGATGTAGTAAAAACATACCACATATATATTCTTGTAAACATGCCCATTACAAGATAAAAACATTTTCTAGGGAGTTGAAAATAACTTATTTTTAATTATACATATTTGACATGTGCATTATTTTTCAAAGGGATGTGAAAAATAAAAAGGGCTAGTTTTCCATATATGTTGCATTCATCTGAAAATGAAAAAATGAGTGGTCCCTTTAATTAGCCCCCCCCCCCAATAATACAAAGGGTAGGCTCAGTAATTGCTGAAAGACCCCTAATGTAAATTTTCAGGAACCATTCAAAAGTATGAATACTATTGTCAGTAATCAAACAAATACAACCGGGGATTAAAATTAATGGCAGTATATGTCACAATGCTTCTCGGCTCCTCTCACCGCTATTGCCATGGACGCGGTGGTTCCTGTGGGCGTGCGGCGATGACGTCATCACTGCACGCCATTTTACCTCTGATGCCAGTCAGATCACCCGTGAGTCCTCTTGGCACGAATCTGCGCCTATGTAAGTACCTGCATTACTTACCTCCAGTGCCCAAGTATAGGTGTTACTGTTTGTGCTCCTGGGTGCTTATTTCTACTGGATTGCTTTATCGTTATTGAACCCTGCCTGTCTGACCACTCTGCCTGTTTAATCCCTAAATTGCTGGATTGTCTAATTGTTACTGAACTCTGCTTGTCTGACCACTCTGTCTGTTTAACCCCTGGATTGCCTAATTGTTTTTGAACTCTGCTTGCCTCTGACCATTCTCTGTTGTTAAACCCCTGAACATCCGGATTGCCTTACTGCTGCTGAACTCTGCTTGCCTCTGACCACTCTTCTGATTAACCCCTGAACTGCTTTTACTGTGGATTGCCTCATTGTTGCCGAACTCTGCTTGCCTGACTACTCTCCAGTTATTCCCTGTAGTCCCGAGAAGGATTACCTCTCTACTGTGAGTACTGTTACTTTATTTAATTATCTATTCTCTTGTTCTGGGATATTTCCTTATCCTTCCACTTAACCCCGGGATAAGAAGACTACTGGCCAAGTTTCGCCTGATAGGGAAATATCCCATGAGCATTACATTATACTTGGGCCATGGACCCAAATGAGGTAGCTAGAGCAATCTCTCTTCAGGGACAGATGCTGGGAACCCACGCCTCATACCTGCAAAGCCTGGATTCCAAATTGGAGACTATTACTACTATGCTCTGCTTACAAACAAAGAAGGGGATTAGGACGAAGGTGGGTAACCATTAAATGACACCAAATGAAGTGAGGCTGAGACCAATCTCAGAGAGATAATTAACAGCCTTGAAGGCTAGGAGTAAGGCGACAAGCAGAAACGCGTCAGCC
The DNA here is from genome assembly GCF_027579735.1 of Bombina bombina. NCBI lineage: Eukaryota > Metazoa > Chordata > Amphibia > Anura > Bombinatoridae > Bombina > Bombina bombina. Next base: position 287,379,122 of record NC_069499.1, read on the forward strand.
CGCTATCCAGACAGCTCTCAAATCCTCTGTATTTTTACCCCGTGGTTACAATCCTCTCCACATTGTGTGTCATTATTGTTTTTGCGCTAAGGCGCTATAGTCACGAATAAATATTGTGTATCGCATCACTCTTCTGTGCTCCTCTCCTTCTTTGTTCTTATACTATGCTCTGCTTACTTGTTGCAGAGAAGAACGCTGCGCCTGTTGCCACACAGCCTGTCCTTGCTGCTAGTATCGCAACCTCCTCCCCCTTCTTCTGGTAGCATACCCTGGATACCGTTGCCTGACAAGTTTGATGGCACTACCGAATGCAGGGGTTTTCTCAACCAGTGCAGACTGGATTTCCGCAATGACCCTCATACCTTCCAGTCTCATCAGTCAAAGGTTACCTTTATTATTTCTTTGTTGAAAGACAAGGTCCTAGCCTGGGTCTCTCCCCTCTTGGAACAGAGTGCTCAACTCCTGAACGATGCGGATACCTTTATTTCTGCATTATCTTCCGTATTTGAGACTTCTTGTCACACTTCTGCTGCAGAGTACTTTCTCTTGAATCTCTGAATCAGCACCCCTAACCATGACTGTGGGGGTCCTACATTCTGAAAGTTGCAGTTTGATGTCATCCATTCTCCAGCACAACCAGTTATCCTTGGTCTTCCTTGGCTACTTAAACTTAATCCTCAATTCGATTGGACTGAGGGACATTTGGCCTCCTGGGGTAAATCCTGTTTTCACTTATGCTTGGCTACGGTTACTCCACTACAACACATTCCTATAACCAGCCTTCTGACCCATTCTAACATTCCCTCAGTATATGCAGACTTTACGGATGTCTTTGAAAAGAAAGCGCTGATGTACTACCACTTTACCGCCCTTTCGACTGCAAAATTCACTTCTTTCCTGGAGCCTCACTTCCTAATGGAAGAACTTATCCAGTGTCCAAAGCTGAAACCAAGGCCATGGAAGAATATATTCTAAAGAATTTAGCTAAACGCTTCATTCGCCCTTCCTCCTTTCCTGCTGGGGCTGCGTTCTTTTTTGTCGGTAAAAAAGATGGTGGTCTGAGACCTTGTATGGACTACAGAGCCCTAAACAACATAACGATCATGAATAGTTATCTTATCCCTTGATACTGAATTATATGATTCACTTCAAAATGCTTGCTACTTTACAAAATTAGATCTTCATGGGGCGTTTAATCTCATTTGCATCTTCCCGGGACATGAGTAGAAGACTGCCTTCAACACAAGATCAGGGCATTATCAGTACCTCTTAATGCCTTTTGGGCTCTTCAATGCCCCTTCTGTCTTTCAGGCATTCGTCAATGATGTCTTCCGTGACCTCCTTAATTGTACTGTCATTGTTTATTTGGATGACATTCTTATATTCTCCACCACCCTAGAAGAGCATCATGAGCATGTGAAACAGGTGCTTCTTTGTCTTAGAGACAATGCCCTGGTAGCCAAGTTGGAGAAATGTGAATTCTATCAAGTCTGGATGCAATTTCTTGGGTAAATCATCTCTAAAGAAGGTTTCGCCATGGATCCCACTAAGCTAACAGCAGTTCTAGAATGGCCTCAGCCCACAACATTGAAGGAGTTACAGAGATTCTTGGGGTTTTCCAACTTCTATCATAAATTTGTAAAGAATAAAATTGTTGCTCCACTCACTGAGCTGACAAATCTAAACAAAGACTGTAAGAACTGGCCTCCAGTAGCGGTGGATGCATATGTCAATTCACAGTATTTTAACTTGTCTGGGTTGTTGCCCCTAGCTGAGTTGGCAAAGAACACTCATTGGCATTCTTCTCTACGATGCTCTCCTTTCCAGGCCGCAGCTGGTTATCAACCTCGTGTTTTTCCCTTTTCTGCTCAATCCACAGGAGTCCCTGCTGCAGAATGTCACTTCACTGACCTCACTACCCATTGGCAACGAATATGCTCTCAGTTACAATCTACCATCTCCAGATGCAAGAAGTTTGCCGATCATCATCAAGCTACTATTCATGCCTTTTCTGTAGGTAATCGTTTCTGGGTCTCTACCCAACTTATCCACTTACGTCAACCTTGTCACAAATTAGGACCTCGGTATATTGGTCCTTATAAAGTCCTCAAAAGACTTTCTCCTGTTGCTTACAAAGTGAACTTGCCCAGAGCCCTGCACATCCACCCAGTCTTCCATGTCTCACTCCTCAAGCCCTACGTCATGAATAGATATACTCGACTCAGACCTCCACCTCCTCCGCTCTTTGTTTATGGTGAACCAGAGTATGAAATCGCTAAGATCCTGGACTCCAGGTATAAACTAAGACAGCTTCAATACCTGGTGCACTGGAATGGTTACTCTGTAGCGGATTGTTCCTGGGTCCCTGCCAGTGATGTGCATGCTCCTTCCCTGGTCTCCAAGTTTTATCTTGCTCACCCCTCCAAGTTGGCTCTTGGTTTCCGGAGGAAACCCTTGAGAGGGGGGCTGTGTCACGCCGTTCCATGGCGCTCCTCTTGCCGCTCCATCCTGTTGCTATGGCCGTTGCCATGGACGCGGCAGTTTCTGTAGGCGCACGGCGATGACGTCATCACTGCACGCCATTTCCCCTCTGATGCCGGTCAGATCACCTGTGAGTCCCCTTGGCGCGAATCTGCGCCTATGTAAGTTACTTACCTCAAGTGCCCAAGTATAGGTATTACTGTGTGTGCTCCTGGGTGCTTATTTCTACTGAATTGCTGGATTGCTTTATCGTTATTGAACTCTGGCTGTCTGACCACTCAGCCTGTTTAACCCCTGAATTGCTGGATTGCCTAATTGTTTCTGAACTCTGCTTGCCTCTGATCACTCTGTTGTTTAATACCTGAACTGCCGGATTGCCTTACTGCTGCTGAACTCTACTTGCCTCTGACCACTTTTCTGATTAACCCCTGAACTGCTGTTACTGTGGATTGCCTCATTGTTGCCGAACTCTGCTTGCCTGATTACTCTCCAGTTATTCCCTGTAGTGCTGAGAAGGATTGCCCCTCTACTGTGAGTACTGTTACCTCATTTACTTATCTATTCTCTTGTTCTGGGATATTTCCTTATCCTTCCACTTGATGCCAGGATAAAAAGACTACTGGCCAAGTTTGGTCTGATAGGGAAATATCCCGCGAGCATTACAGTATATGCATGTGGTGGATAAATATCAAATTATACTCATGGATGGATGTATAGTATGCATAGACAGAGAGATGTATTCAGCAAACATAACTCTATTAACGGCTCTCCTTTCTGTTAGGACTGGCTTTTAATTAAGCTGTATACACCGTACTTTACATTCATCAATAGTATTCTTAACAATCCAACAATCATTAAAGATACACCTGCACAGCTTGAGCCTAAGTTATTAAGCCTTGTTCTCAGATACTTTGCGTAGAGCTGCTCCCTTTAAACTATGCCACTCGAATCTCAGCAATCCGTTTTCATCTCACCGTGTGTATAAAGGCAATAAGCGTAACCTATACAGTCCAGCGTGTTTTCACCCAGCTGCTGGAAAGAACTTTCACTCAGTGTAAATCCAACCATAAGATCCAGATCTGTTTAGGGGCTTGGTCGGTCACGTGTTCCCCAACATCCAATCCAAGCTTCTATCCCCAGCGTGTATGCTGCTCTGTCAGTGCTCAGCTGAAAGTACCGGCCATATAAGGAATCAGCAAATAGAAAAATTCCAGCAAGTTCCAGTAAATAGAAATAAAACGTAACTTTTATTACTTGTTAAAAACACATGGAGAATAATATAAGCAACTTCACATGAGAAAAAAAGCCAACGCGTTTCAGCATTCAGCCGTAGTCATGGCTTAAGGTGCATGTAAAGTCAGCCACTTTAAAATTGGTAAAAACAAATCTGACACTATATCATGACATCACTAATACCTGTTGGTTCTTAAAGGTGCATGTATACCAATTTGTGCTTTCTATAATCCTATTTTATGTTCCCATATCATAGTTTTTTTTAAATCATTTCAAAAATTCTCCCATCAAATTGCATTTTATTATAATAATATAAATAGTACACCATTATTATAATAGATAGGGTTTAATCATGGGAACCATTATTTTTGTAAGAATCATTTAAAGAATGCTGTTTAAGTCCCTGTACCATGTTAATTTGAAATTAAACCATGTACTTTATTTTAGTTTTTTCCACTATCGCATTTGTCACATGTAAAGTATTACAAAAACAAATGTAAGAAATTACCCTAGCTCTCACCCCTTAAGCTAACCCACAAATATCCGTGATCTCCTAAAATAAGGAAAAAGATGGAAAGTGCTAGAAGTAATGGTTATTTGAAATGGTTAAATACAAATAAATGCGGAAATCCAATCTATGTTAAAATATATATTTTATATTTTAAATAAAAACCAACGTAAAGTTGTGGCCACAACATACAATCAGAAACGTTATACATAAAAACTTCTCGTGGTTTAAACTCCAATCAATAAAAAGTCCCAAAATGATACCTGTATCGATCTTCCAAAATAAAATTCAGTCTATAATGAAATGGTATAATCCTTAATGTAAATAACCAGATAAATCCGTAACACTTTTACTGGACCTCCGATGGTTCACAGCATAAATAGGGTAAGTTGGGATCCTGGCCATGTACTGAAACACTGCCGTGTATTTGGATCTAAACGCAACTCTCAGCATTTACACTCACCCGTCGTCTGTCCCAGGGTCTACGGTCGTGACTTCCCTCCGCACATGTGTTCAGCTGACCAATCAGGAAACCGGTAAAGAGTGATTGATTGCTTTGATTCGAGCACTCCAAAGACAATGTCGTACGTTATAGTGCACTTTACTGATAATATGTATGTCCAAACAGATGTTATGCTAGGCATTTCGGCCTACATGAGTGCCTTTATCAAGAAGTATGACTGTTGAACACGCTTATTCCCTTCTTATAGTCTTTCAAAAAACTCCACCTCCTGCTTAACGAGTGTCAGTGTATTGTAACCCAATAGTCAACCTCTAGAAGCGGATGCATTAAGTTTATATAGCAGATACAACAATACAATTATGGCTAGATTACGAGTTTTGTGTTAAGAGCGGTGCGGTACTAACTTGCAAGTTATTGTCACCGCTCACCTACAGCGCTGGTATTACAGGTTTACAAAAACCCGGCGTTAGCAGGCAAGAAGTGAGCGTAGAGCAAAATTGAACTCCATACCGCACTCCAATACCAGCGCTGCGATAAGCTGATTTTACGTGCTCGTGCACGATTTCCCCATAGGCATCAATGGGGAGAGCCGGCTGAAAAAAGTCTAACACCTGCAATAAAGGAGCGTAAAGCTCCATAACGCAGCCCCATCGATTTCCTATGGGGAAAGAAAATGTATGTTTACACATAACACCCTAACATAAACCCCAAGTCTAAACACCCCTAATCTTACACTTATTAACCCCTAATCTGCCACCCCTGACATCGCCGACACCTACATCATACTTATTAACCCCTAATCTGCCGCTCCGAGACATCGCCGCCACTATAATAAACATATTAACCCCTAAACCGCTGTACTCCCGCATCGCAAACACTAGTTAAATATTATTAACTCCTAATCTACCGCCCCTAACATCGCCGCCACCTATCTACATTTATTAACCCCTAATTTGCCGCCCCCAACGTCGCCGCAACTATGCTAAATTTATTAACCCCTAAGCCTAACCCTAAGTCTAACCCTAACACCCACTAACTTTAATGTAATTAAAATAAATCTAAATAAAACCTACTATTAATAACTAAAAATTCCTATTTAAAACTAAATAATTACCTGTAAAATAAACCCTAAGCTAGCTACATTATAACTAATAGTTACGTTGTATCTAGCTTAGGTTTTATTTTTATTTCACATGCAAGTTTGTATTTATTTTAACTAGGTAGAATAGTTACTAAATAGTTATTAACTATTTAATAACTACCTAGCTAAAATAAAACCTACCCTGTCTTACACGAACACCTAACCTTACACTACAATTAAATAAATTAAATAAATTAAATACAATTAACTAAATTACAAAAACAAACAAACACTAAATTACACAAAATAAAAAAAGAAATTATCAGATATTTAAACTAATTACACCTAATCTAATAGCCCTATCAAAATAAAAAAGCCCCCCCCCAAAATAAAAAAACCCTAGCCTAAACTAAACTACCAATAGCCCTTAAAAGGGACTTTTGCGGGGCATTGCCCCAAAGAAATCGGCACTTTTACCTGTAAAAAAAAAAATACAAACACCCCCCAACAGTAAAACCCACCACCCACACAACCAACCCCCCAAATAAAATCCTATCTAAAAAAACCTAAGCTCCCCATTGCCCTGAAAAGGGCATTTGGATGGGCATTGCCCTTAAAATGGCATTTAGCTCTTTTTCCACCCAAACCTTAATCTAAAAATAAAACCCACCGAATAAACCCTTAAAAACGCCTAACACTAACCCCCGAAGATCCACTTACAGTTTTTTAAGACCCGACATCCATCCTCAACAAAGCCAGCAGAAGTCCTCAACGAAGCAGCAGAATTCTTCATCCAACCGGGCATAAGTCTTCATCCAGACGGCATCTTCTATCTTCATCCATCCGGCGCGGAGCGGGTCCATCTTCAAGACATCTGGCGCGGAGCATCCTCTTCAATCGAAATATTCTTGAACAATGAATTCTCCTTTAAATGACGTCATCCAAGATTGTGTCCCTCGAATTCCGATTGTCTGATAGAATTCTATTAGCCAATCTGAATTAAAGGTGAAAAAATCCTATAGGCTAATGCAATCAGCCAATAGGATTGAGCTTCAATCTTATTGGCTGATTAGAACAGCCAATAGAATGCGAGCTAAATCCTATTGGCTGATTGCATCAGCCAATAGGATTTTTTCACCTTTAATTCCGATTGGCTGATAGAATTCTATCCGTCTGGATAAAGTCTTCTGCACGGTTGGATGAAGACTTCTGCCTCTTCATTGAGGACTTCAGGGGTTAGTGTTAGGCTTTTTTAAGGGTTTATTGGGTCAGTTTTATTTTTAGATTAGGGTTTCGGCGGAAAAAGAGCTAAATGCCCTTTTAAGGGCAATGCCCATCCAAATGCCCTTTTCAGGGCAATGGGGACCTTAGGTTTTTTTAGTTAGGATTTTATTTGGGTGGTTGGTTGTGTGGGTGGTGGGTTTTACTGTTGGGGGGTGTTTGTATTTTTTTTTTACAGGTAAAAGAGCTGATTTCTTTGGGGCAATGCCCCGCAAAAGGCCCTTTCTCTTGTAAGGTGTATCCAGTCCACTGATCATCCATTACTTGTGGGATATTCTCCTTCCCAACAGGAAGTTGCAAGAGGATCACCCACAGCAGAGCTGTCTATATAGCTCCTCCCCTAACTGCCATATCCAGTCATTCTCTTGCAACTCTCGACAAGCATGGAAGTAGTAAGAGAGAAGTGGTGAAACTTAGTTGTTTTTTTCTTCAATCAAAAGTTTGTTATTTTTAAATGGTACCGGAGTTGTACTATTTTTGTCCCAGGCAGAAAATAGAAGAAGAATCTGCCTGTGATTTCTATGATCTTAGCAGGTTGTAACTAAGATCCATTGCTGTTCTCACACATAACTGAAGAGAGAGGTAACTTCAGCTGGGGAATGGCGTGCAGATTATCCTGCTATGAGGTATGTGCAGTTAATTTTTTTTTTCTAGAGATGTAAATGCTAGAAAATGCTGCTGATACCAGATTTATGTCAGGTAAGCCTGAATACAGTGATTTAATAGCGACTGGTATCATGCTTACTTTCAGAGGTAATACTCTAATAGATTTTCAATATAAAACGTTTGCTGGAAATGTTTAAACGTTTTTATATGTGCTTTGGTGATAAAACTTTATTGGGGCCTAGTTTTGTTCCACATGGCTGGCTTAAATTTGCCTAGAAACCGTTTCCTTAGGCTTTCCACTGTTTAGACATGAGTGGGAGGGGCCTAATTTAGCGCTTTATTGCGCAGTAACTTTTACAGACTGAGACATCCAGCTTTCCTCCAGGAGTCCCCTGAATGCTATAGGACCTCTCTAAAGGGCTCTTAGGCTTTCCAAAGTCGTTTGTTTGGGAAGGTAGGGCCACAGCAGAGCTGTGGCAGTTTGTTGTGACTGTTAAAAAACGTCTATCGTTTTTTTTGATCCGTTTTTTGAACTAAGGGGTTAATCATCCATTTGCAAGTGGGTGCAATGCTCTGTTAGCCTATTATACACACTGTAAAAATTTTGTTTGATTTACTGCTTTTTTTCACTGTTTTTCAAATTCTGACCTTTTTTATTTTTCTTAAAGGCACAGTACCGTTTTTATTTTTTGCTTGTTAACTTGATTTAAAGTGTTTTCCAAGCTTGCTGATCTCATTGCTAGTCTGTTTAAACATGTCTGACATAGAGGAAACTCCTTATTCATTATTTTTAGAAGCCATAGTGGAACCCCTTCTTAGAATGTGTACCAAATGTACTGATTTCACTTTAAGTAATAAAGACCATATTTTGTCTTTAAAAAATTTATCACCAGAGGAATCTGACGAGGGGGAAGTTATGCCGACTAACTCGCCCCACGTGTCAGACCCTTTGACTCCCGCTCAAGGGACTCCCGCTCAAATGGCGCCAAGTACATCTAGTGCGCCCATGGCGTTTACTTTACAAGACATGGCGGCAGTCATGGATAATACACTGTCAGCGGTATTATCCAGACTACCTGGGTTACGAGGAAAGCAAGATAGCTCTGGAGTTAGAAGAAATACAGAGCATACTGACGCTTTAGTAGCTATGTCTGATACTCCCTCACAATATGCAGAAGCTGAGGAAGGAGAGCTTCTTTCTGTGGGTGATGTTTCTGACTCAGGGAAGAGGATTCAACCTGATTCTGATATGTCAACATTTAAATTTAAGCTTGAACACCTCTGCATATTGCTCAGGGAGGTTTTAGCTGCTCTGAATGACTGTGATACAATTGCAGTGCCAGAAAAATTGTGTAGATTGGATAAATACTATGCAGTGCCGGTGTGCACTGATGTTTTTCCAATACCTAAAATGTTTACAGAAATTTTTACTAAGGAATGGGATAGACCAGGTGTGCTGTTCTCTCCCCCTCCTATTTTTAAGAAAATGTTTCCGATAGATGCCACCACACGGGACTTATGGCAGACAGTCCCTAAGGTGGTGGGAGCAGTTTCTACCCTAGCTAAGCGTACTACTATCCCTGTCGAGGACAGTTGTGCTTTCTCAGATCCAATGGATAAAAAGTTAGAGGGTTACCTTAAGAAAATGTTTATTCAACAAGGTTTTATTCTACAGCCCCTTGCATGCTTTGCCCCAGTCACTGCTGCTGCGGCTTTCTGGTTTGAGTCTCTGGAAGAGGCTTTACAGGTAGAGACTCCATTGGATGACATACTTGACAAGCTTAGAGCACTTAAGCTAGCCAATTCTTTTGTTTCTGATGCCATTTTTCATTTGACTAAACTAACGGCTAAGAATTCTGGTTTTGCTATTCAGGCGCGCAGGGCGCTATGGTTTAAATCATGGCCAGCTGACGTTACTTCAAAGTCTAAGCTGCTTAACATTCCCTTCAAGGGGCAAACCCTATTCGGGCCTGGTTTGAAGGAGATCATTTCTGATATCACTGGAGGAAAAGGTCATGCCCTTCCTCAGGATAGGTCCAAATCAAGGGCCAAACAGACTAATTTTCGTGCCTTTCGAAACTTCAAGGCGAGTGCGGCATCAACTTCCTCTAATGCAAAACAAGAGGGAACTTTTGCCCAGTCCAAGTCGGTCTGGAGACCTAACCAGACCTGGAACAAAAGTAAGCAGGCCAAAAAGCCTGCTGCTGCCTCTAAGACAGCATGAAGGATCGGCCCCCTATCCGGTAACGGATCTAGTAGGGGGCAGACTTTCACTCTTCGCCCAGGCTTGGGCAAGAGATGTCCAGGATCCCTGGGCGTTGGAAATTGTATCCCAGGGATATCTTCTGGACTTCAGAGCTTCCCATCCAAAAGGGAGATTTCACCTTTCACAATTATCTGCAAACCAGATAAAGAGAGAGGCATTCTTACACTGTGTTCAAGACCTCCTTGTTATGGGAGTGATCCATCCAGTTCCAAAGGAGGAACAGGGACAGGGATTTTACTCAAATCTGTTTGTGGTTCCCAAAAAAGAGGGAACCTTCATGCCAATTTTAGATCTCAAGATCTTAAACAAATTCCTCAGAGTCCCATCATTCAAGATGGAGACTATTCGTACCATCCTACCTATGATCCAGGAGGGTCAATACATGACTACAGTGGATTTAAAGGATGCTTATCTTCACATTCCGATACACAAAGATCATCATCGGTTTCTCAGGTTTTCCTTTCTGAACAGGCATTACCAGTTTGTAGCTCTTCCCTTTGGGTTGGCTACAGCCCCAAGAATCTTTACGAAGGTTCTGGGGTCACTTCTGGCGGTCCTAAGACCGCGGGGCATAGCAGTGGCCCCTTATTTAGGCAACATTCTGATACAGGCGTCAAATTTGCAAATTGCCAAGTCTCATACGGACGTAGTTCTGGCATTTCTGAGGTCGCATGGGTGGAAGGTGAACGAAGAAAAGAGTTCTCTATCCCCTCTCACAAGAGTTTCCTTTCTGGGAACTCTAATAGATTCTGTAGAAATGAGGATTTACCTGACAGAGTCCAGGTTATCAAAACTTCTAAAATCCTGCCGTGTTCTTTATTCCACTTCTCGCCCTTCGGTGGCTCAGTGTATGGAAGTAATCGGCTTAATGGTAGCGGCAATGGACATAGTGCCGTTTGCACGCCTACATCTCAGACCGCTGCAACTATGCATGCTCAGTCAGTGGAATGGGGATTACACAGATTTGTCCCCTCTACTAAATCTGGATCAAGAGACCAGGGATTCTCTTCTCTGGTGGCTATCTCGGGTCCATCTGTCCAAAGGTATGACCTTTCGCAGGCCAGATTGGACAATTGTAACGAAAGATGCCAGCCTTCTAGGCTGGGGGGCAGTCTGGAACTCCCTGAAGGCTCAGGGATCGTGGACTCAGGAGGAGGCACTCCTAAAAAACATTCTGGAACTAAGAGCGATATTCAATGCGCTTCAGGCTTGGCCTCAGCTAGCAACAATGAGGTTCATCAGATTTCAGTCGGACAACATCACGACTGTGGCTTACATCAACCATCAAGGGGGAACAAGGAGTTTCCTAGCGATGTTAGAAGTCTCAAAGATAATTTGCTGGGCAGAGATTCACTCTTGCCACCTATCAGCTATCCATATCCCAGGTGTGGAGAACTGGGAGGCGGATTTTCTAAGTCGTCAGACTTTTCATCTGGGGGAGTGGGAACTCCATCCGGAGGTGTTTGCACAATTGATTCATCTTTGGGGCAAACCAGAACTGGATCTCATGGCGTCTCGCCAGAACGCCAAACTTCCTTGTTACGGATCCAGGTCCAGGGATCCCAAGGTAACGCTGATAGATGCTCTAGCAGCACCTTGGTCTTTCAACCTGGCTTATGTGTTTACACTGTTTCCTCTGCTCCCTCGTCTGATTGCCAAAATCAAGCAGGAGAGAGCATCGGTAATCTTGATAGCGCCTGCGTGGCCACGCAGGACTTGGTATGCAGATCTGTTGGACATGTCATCCTTTCCACCATGGACTCTGCCGCTGAGACAGGACCTTCTACTTCAGGGTCCTTTCAACCATCCAAATCTAATTTCTCTGAGACTGACTGCCTGGAGATTGAACGCTTGATTTTATCAAAGCGTGGTTTCTCCGAGGGGTTCTGCTTGAACCTCTTCATTCCATAGATATCAAACTTTTATCTTGGAAAGTTCTATTTTTGGTAGCTATTTCCTCGGCTCGTAGAGTTTCCGAGTTATCTGCCTTACAATGGGATTCCCCTTATCTGATCTTCCATGCAGATAAGGTAGTTTTGCGTACCAAACCTGGGTTTTTACCTAAGGTGGTATCTAATAAGAATATCAATCAGGAGATTGTTGTTCCGTCATTGTGTCCTAATCCTTCTTCAAAGAAGGAAAGTCTATTACACAATCTTGACGTGGTTCGTGCTTTAAAGTTTTATTTACAAGCTACTAAAGATTTTCGTCAAACATCTGCTTTGTTTGTTGTCTACTCTGGACAGGAGAGGCCAAAAGGCTTCGGCAACTTCTCTTTCTTTTTGGCTAAGGAGTATAATACGCTTAGTTTATGAGACTGCTGGCCAACAGCCTCCTGAAAGGGTTACAGCTCATTCTACTAGAGCTGTGGCTTCCACATGGGCCTTTAAAAATGAGGCTTCTGTTGAACAGATTTGCAAGGTGGCGACTTGGTCTTCGCTTCATGCCTTTTCAAAATTCTATAAATTTTATACTTTTGCTTCTTCGGAGGCTATTTTTGGGAGAAAGGTCTTACAGGCAGTGGTACCTTCCATTTAAGTACCTGCCTTGTCCCTCCCTTCATCCGTGTACTTTAGCTTTGGTATTGGTATCCCACAAGTAATGGATGATCTGTGGACTGGATACACCTTACAAGAGAAAACATAATTTATGCTTACCTGATAAATTTATTTCTCTTGTGGTGTATCCAGTCCACGGCCCGCCCTGTCATTTTAAGGCAGGTATTTTTTAACTTTAAACTACAGTCACCACTGCACCCTATGGTTTCTCCTTTCTCTTGCTTGTCTTCGGTCGAATGACTGGATATGGCAGTTAGGGGAGGAGCTATATAGACAGCTCTGCTGTGGGTGATCCTCTTGCAACTTCCTGTTGGGAAGGAGAATATCCCACAAGTAATGGATGATCCGTGGACTGGATACACCACAAGAGAAATAAATTTATCAGGTAAGCATAAATTATGTTTTTAAGGTCTATTGGTAGTTTAGTTTAGGCTAGGGTTTTTTTTTATTTTGGGGGGGCTTTTTTTATTTTGATAGGGCTATTAGATTAGGTGTAATTAGCTTAAATATCTGATCATTTCTTTTTTTATTTTGTGTAATTTAGTGTTTTTTTTTGTAATTTAGTTAATTGTATTTAATTTATGTAATTTATTCAATTGTAGTGTAAGGTTAGGTGTTCGTGTACGACAGGTTAGGTTTTATTTTACAGGTAAATTTGTATTTATTTTAGCTAGGTAGCTAGTAAATAGTTAATAACTATTTAGTAACTATTCTACTTAGTTAAAATAAATACAAACTTGCCTGTGAAATAAAAATAAATCCTAAGCTAGATACAATGTAACTATTAGTTATATTGTATCTAGCTTAGGGTTTATTTTACAGGTAAGTATTTAGTTTTAAATAGGAATCATTTAGTTATTAATAGTAGGTTTTATTTAGATTTATTTTAATTACATTAAAGTTAGCGGGTGTTAAGGTTAGGGTTAGACTTAGGGTTAGGTTTAGGGGTTAATAAATTTAGTATAGTGGCGGTGACATTGGGGGCGGCAGATTAGGAGTTAATAAATGTAGGTAGGTGGCGGCGATGTTAGGGGCAGCAGATTAGGGGTTAATAATATTGAACTAGTGTTTGCGATGCGGGGGTGCGGCGGTTTAGGGGTTAATATGTTCTAGTGGCGGTGATGTCCGGAGCGGCAGATTAGGGTTTAATAATTTTATTTTCGTGTTTGCTATGCGGAAGGGCCTCCGTTTTTATGGGTTTGGCCTCCCAGGCAGACTCGTAATCCCGGCGCAAAGGAAGTCCCATTGAAAAATTTACTTTTTGAAAGCTGCGGTTGTTACGTTGCGTTACGGCCAAAAAAGTGTGCGGTGCCCCTAAAACTGCAAGACTCGTAATACCAGCGGTAGTGAAAAAGAGCCTTACAGGGACAGTCTACACCAGAATTTTTATTGTTTTAAAAGATAGATAATCCCTTTATTACCCATTTCCCAGTTTTGCATAACCAACACAGTTATAATAATATACTTTTAACCTCTGTGATTATCTTGTATCTAAGCCTCTGCAAACTGCCCCTTTTTTCAGTTCTTTTGACAGACTTGCAGTCTAGCCAATCAGTGCCTGCTCCCAGATTACTTCACGTGCACGAGCACAGTGTTATCTATATGAAATATGTGAACTAACACCCTCTAGTGGTGAAAAACTGTTAAAATGCAATCTGAAAGAGGTGGGCTTCAAGGTCTAAGAAATTAGCATATGAAGCTCCTAGGTAAAGCTTTCAACTAATACCACCAAGAGAACAAAGCAAAATTGGTGATAAAAGTAAATTGGAAAATTGTTTAAAATTACATGCTCTATCTGAATCATGAAAGTTTATTTTGGCCTAGACTGTCCCTTTAACGCTGCTTTTTCACTCATACCGCAAAACTCGTAATCTAGCTGTTAGTTTGTCATATAGCAAGTAATCAAACATTATCATTTAAAATATTCTACATAAAGAAATAAAAAATACAATAAAATATACATTCTAAATTGAAAAACGAACGAAGAATAAAATTTGAATATTTACTTTAGCGTATTTTCCAAATGAATGGATTAAGGTCTAATTCTGCATTGAGGCCAAATGGTGTCAGAGAATTCAATTAAAAAAGTAATTATGCTACAGCAAATAAGAGGTCATTTTCTAAACCCCCTCTATTTTTAACCAGTTTCTTAACACCCCAATATTTAGGCTGACCATATGTCAAAAAAGGGACAGTACCGTTATTTTATGTTTTTTCCCCTTCCCGTCCTTTCTTTAATAATATTAATTTTGTCCCATTTGAGGGTTATCAGACCGTGCGGCCAGTGCAAGTGTAATGTTTTTAGCACACACACCACTTACTAAAAATATTTAAACTTCCTGCCGGCGGGGAGGGCAGTTTTTTTTTTTTTAACTGCAGGGTTTGGGTTGGGTCTGGGTGGCCGTGCCCACAAGATCCACAGCACCGCGTCTATGCCGCCCACGCTCAAAATTTGGAGCGTGATCATTGAAAGCAAGTGACAGCAGGTCAGTACTCAGTCGTGAGCTGTCAGACTGAGCTGAGGAGAGAGACGAGAGGGAAGTTAGAACTAGTAGCTAGTGCCTAGTAAGGACAGGAGTCGGACTAGATCGGTCATCATTTGATGTGATGATCATCTGCCTCTGCTATCATCTGAATTAGTGGCTGACGATCACCAGAGAGATAATTCTTGTCATCTTCTTGTGTCAGTGTGAACATACAAACATAGTGATCAAGTAGATCAACTGCAAGAATTGTGCATTGCCAAGGTAAGACCAGTGTCTGTGCCTGTCAATCAATTTAATTGTCATTAATTATGCTTATTATTATGCTGCTGCAGTGATGGTTGTACAGACGTTATAATTAACGGTTATCATTATCAAGTAGCTATTTCCACATAATTCTCAGTTCTTTCACCATGTAACAATGATTTTGGGCAAATCAGCTAAGGATAATTGTTGGCTCAATAGTTTATATTTATGTCATAAAAGTTAACTTTTTTAAAAAATCTTAGTTTTTTTCCTATGAATAAAGAATATTAACCCCATCACGTTTTTGTCTTAAGGAAATATGGTCAGCCTACCAATATTGTAAACCTGATTAGTTTTGAATATGAAACTCTTTAAAATGTTTATTTACCCCATTTTATATTTAAAATATGCTCTCTAATCCTATCTCGTAGTGGACGGCTCGTTTGCATCTAATACTTTCTCGAATGATATGTTCATAATTACATTTAATTGGTTGCTGTCACATTTTTTGTTTTCTTACTATATTGACAAGCTTTCCAATTCAGACATGGGGAAAAAAATAATTTTATTTCCCTGTAGATCCATGGCACACCTCCTTTTAAATTGGCTGGGTGCAAGAATATTTTTTTATAATTTTTGCTTTTCTGATAGGTGGATGATCCTCTATTAAGTCACTTAAGTCACTTTCCTAAAAAGATGCCACTGTTTGTTCAAGATCCTTTTAATTAATCTATGATCCTCGCTGTAGTTTGCAATAAAAGAAAGCCCCTTGTATTGCAAAAACCTTTTACAGGTCAATTTGGTCTACTTCCCTTGCAGCTTTTTGAATAACTTGTGCTGTATAACCTCTAGCTCTCAGGCGTTTAGTCAAAATACGTGCTTGCTCTTGATATTGTGATTCTTGCGAGCAATTCCATTTTTAAATGAATACATTTGTCCTTTTGCTATAGCATAAGGAACATGTCGAGGATGGCTGATCTTTGCATGCAACAAAGTATTGCCTGCTATGGGTTTTCAAAAAACAGCAGTATCAATGACTACATTCAGAAAACCCTTTATAGTAACATCTAAAAAATCTATTGTGTTAACATGAAAGGAGGAAGTAAACGTTAAATTGTATTCATTGTTATTAATCCATTCTACACATTCAATTTCTTCAGACTCTTCTCCTATCCATATTAAAATCAGGTCATCAATAAACCTTTTGTATAGCCTAAATTTACTCTTAAAGGGATTCTCAAATGCATACATGTGGGACATCTACCACCAACCTAAATATAGGTTGGCATAGGAAGGGGCAAATTGAGCCCCCATAGCTGTCCCACATCTCTGCAAGTAGAATTCACCCTCAAATTCAAAATAGTTGCGTGTTAATAAAAAAAAACCATGCAACATCAATAATGAAATTCTGAAAAAGGATAGACTAATCAGATAATGTCACCAAAAAGTATCTAATCGCTTGAATTCCTCTATCATCTGGTATGGAGAAGTATAATGAAGCAAAATCTATTGTAAGCCATTTGTACTCTTTTTCCTCCAAGTCTCCATCTGTAGATGGCCAAGTAGATGTTTGGTATCTCTAAGAAAGCTAGGTAATGCTAGTATAAAAGGGCTGGAGTATAGCATCTAGCTATTGTGACAAGTGTTCCGTAAAAGACCAAATGCCACTAACAATAGGCCTGCCCTGTTCATTGATTAGAGATTTATGCACCTTAGGAAAGTGATGAAATATAGGTGTATGTGAATCAGTCTGAAGAAATTCAAAGGTAGATTTTTCAAAGAAAACCTGCTCATATACCTCATCCAGTAAATTCCTTAGCTCTCTCTGATACTTTTATGATAAGATTTGTCCTGAGTTTCTCATATCCTGCAGGATTATTAGGCTGTCTTTGAGCTTCCCTAATATAATCTTTTTGATTCAAGACTACCACAGAACCAGCCTTATCTGGTAATTTTATAACAATCTGTCTATTCTTTTGTAACTTTACCAAGCAATCTCTTTGTGCTTTAGACAGATTATTAATAACAGTGGTCCTTTGGCCTGAGATAAACAAGATAAGATTCAACTCTATTAAAGGGACAGTATACTCTGAAATTTAAACTTCAAATTTACAATAGCATGATGTATTCAACCTAAGTTTAATTCATAACTTTTTTTTTTTTTAACTATTTATTCGATCTCAAAACTTAGCCCCCTTGTATGGTCACTGACCGCCTTCCGATCCGCTGCATATTTTTTTTAAGATTCTCAAGAATTTACCATCCACCTATAGTAATAATACCTGTCGCGCTATGTAGAAGATAAGTGAAAGCGCGCACGGTGACATCATTAACTCCTGGTTTCTTCTTTACACAGGTATGCGCATGCGCAACATCCAACGTTCATGTAAAGCGATCGATGCTTAGAAGCCCAGCTATAATAAAGCTACGATACTGACGCATGCGCTATAGTAATTTCATACAAAGCTGCTCTGTAGAGACATAAGCAAGAGCGAGCTTCGGTGGGAGGAAATCTGGGCGTTACATAATTAGTATGTGGGAAGAACAGATTTGGTCTATACCGCCCATATTAGAGATGCCATCAACGGTTATACTGCAAAAATTAAGATTGAATAAAACATCTAAATAAGAATATTTCTTGAAAATAAAAAATGTGGTTCAAATGTTATGGTAAAGAGGAACATTGCCGAAGATTTTAGATACTGTGAATTTACTGACCCTTTAAAGAATATCTCCAGTATACGTCCCCTTCTTTGGATAGTATAAAAGGTGGATGGTCTCTTAAAACCAGAAAAAACATTGGTTCTAGGTGTATCTGGACTAATGGCACTTTCCCTCCATAGAGTATCTAAAGATATCACATTCTTCGCTAAAGGAAAAGGTAGAAATATTTGGAAAATTAAACATAGATTCTGAATGTTCTATTGTACTTTCTGTTTCAGTGTTTGAATCACCAAAATATTTTCTCAATGTGATGTTTCTTATAAGACGATTTACATCTACCATAGTTTTAAATCCGTAAAAATCTTTACTAGGAACAAAATCTAGTCCATATCCCAAAACCTTTTTTTCTTTCATATAGGGGCAAGAGTCCACACACTTTATGTATGGGGATATACATTCCTACCAGGAGGAGGCAAAGTTTCCTAAACCTCAAACCTCAAAAGCCTATAAATATCCCGCCCACCTCACACATACCTCCTTAGGAGGTGGTTGAAGCATGATGTGCTTGATTCTTCAGGGAAAGTTGCTTCAGAGCATATTGAAGCCCGGTTCCCCTCAGAGTACAGTGCTTGTCAGAGTGATATGAAGGGAGTACTGCATCATGACTACATGTTTTCGCCTTATGGGAAATCTCTTCATAGGCTCTCTGTAAATTTGGTTGCGGGGATTCATCTTCTGCCTCCCTTTACAGATCGACATTATACTCCTATTCCATTACCTCTGCTGATATGTTTCAGTTTTGGCTGTCTGTTTTCATTGGATAAGTATCTAGGGTAAGAATATTTAAATTAATTTATCATCACACATTTACAGCTGTGGTTTGGGCATTTTTTATTTAGTTATTCCTATATATTACTATGTATATATGAGCCCAGGAACAGGCACTATTATTTATCATCACACATTTACAGCTGTGGTTTGGGCATTTTTTATTAAGTTATTCCTATATATTACTATGTATATATGAGCCCTGGGACAGACACTATTACCCTTTTTTCTTTTTATAAGTATCTTATGTATAGAGAAAAATTAGACTCTTGCCTAAAATATACAGGTTTAAAAGGAAGATAGTATTTCCCCCCCCCCTCCATAAAATAAAGGGATAGGTTGCATAAGCTTATGTTTTTCTCTTATTAAGTGTATCCAGTCCACGGATCATCTATTACTTGTGGGATATTCTCCTTCCCAACAGGAAGTTGCAAGAGGATCACCCACAGCAGAGCTGTTATATAGCTCCTCCCCTAACTGCCATATCCAGTCATTCTCTTGCAACCCTCAACATAGAAGGAGGTAGTAAGAGGAAAGTGGTGTAATATAGTTAGTTTTTTTTCAATCAAGAGTTTATTGTTTTTAAAAAGTACCGGAGTTGTACTATTTTCTCTCAGGCAGCATTTAGAAGAAGAATCTGCCTGCGTTTTCTATGATCTTAGCAGAAGTAACTAAGATCCACTGCTGTTCTCACATATGTCTGAGGGGTGAGGTAACTTCAGAGGGAGAATAGCGTGCAGGTTACCCTGCAATAAGGTATGTGCAGTTTTAAGTTTTTCTAGGGATGGAATTGCTAGAAAATGCTGCTGATACCGGATTAATGTAAGTTAAGCCTAAATACAGTGATTTAATAACGACTAGTAACAGGCTTACTGTGAGAGCTTATAGACTCTTATAATTATGCAATATAAAACATTTGCTGGCATGTTTAATCGTTTTTATATATGCTTTGGTGATAAAACTTATTGGGGCCTAGTGTTTTCCACATGGCTGGCTTGATTTTTGCCTAGAAACAGTTTCCTGAGGCTTTCCACTGTAGTAGTAAGAGTGGGAGGGGCCTATTTTAGCGCTTTGTTGCGCACTTAAAATTACAGACAGAGACATCCAGCTTCCCTCAGCAGTTCCCTGCATGGTATAGGACATCTCTGAAGGGCTCAAAAGGCTTTAAAAGTCGTTTATTGAGGAAGGTAAAGCCACAGTTGAGCTGTGGCAATTTATTGTGACTATCAAAAAACGTTGTTTTTCATTTGCAATCCGTTTTTTGCATTAAGGGGTTAATCATCCATTTGCAAGTGGGTGCAATACTCTGCTAACTTGTTACATACACTGTAAAAATTTCGTTAGTTTAACTGCCTTTTTTCACTGTTATTTCAAATTTTGACAAAATTTCTTTCTCTTAAAGGCACAGTAACGTTTTTTATATTTGCTTGTTAACTTGATTTAAAGTGTTTTCCAAGCTTGCTAGTCTCATTGCTAGTCTGTATAAACATGTCTGACATAGAGGAACCTCTTTGTGCATTATGTTTAAAAGCCATGGTGGAACCCCATAGGAGAATGTGTACTAAATGTATTGATTTCACTTTAAATAATAAAGATCAGCCTTCATCTTTAAAAGAAATATCACCAGAAGATTCTGACGAGGGGGAAGTTATGCCGACTAACTCCCCCCACGTGTCAGATCCTTTGACTCCCGCTCAAGGGACTCACGCTAGAATGGCGCCAAGGACATCAAAGACGCCCATAGCGATTACTTTACAAGACATGGCGGCGATCATGGATAATACCCTGTCAGCGGTATTAGCCAGACTGCCTGAATATAGAGGCAAGCGCGATAGCTCTGGGGTTAGGCGTAATACAGAGCGCGCAGATGTTTTAAGGCCCATGTCTGATACTGCGTCACAATATGCAGAAGCTGAGGAAGGAGATCTTCAGTCTGTGGGTGACGTCTCTGACTCGGGGAAACCTGATTCAGATATGTCTACTTTTAAATTTAAGCTTGAGAACCTCCTGGTGTTGCTTGGAGAGGTTTTAGCTGCTCTGAATGACTGTGACACAATTGCAGTGCCAGAGAAATTGTGTAGACTGGCTAAATACTATGCAGTGCCGGTGTGTACTGACGTTTTTCCTATACCTAAAAGGTTTACAGAAATTATTAATAAGGAGTGGGACAGACCCGGTGTGCCGTTTTCCCCCCCCTCCCATTTTTAGAAAAATGTTTCCAATAGACGCCACCACACGGGACCTATGGCAGACGGTCCCTAAGGTGGAGGGAGCAGTTTCTACTTTAGCAAAGCGTACCACTATCCCTGTCGAGGACAGTTGTGCTTTTTCAGATCCAATGGATAAAAAATTAGAAGGTTACCTTAAGAAAATGTTTATTCAACAAGGTTTATCCTGCAGCCCCTTGCATGCATTGCGCCACTTCTGCTGCGAGCGTTCTGGTTTGAGTCTCTGGAAGAGGCCTTTCAGACAGCTCTACTCCTTGGACTGAAATACTTGACAAGCTTAGAACACTTAAGCTAGCTAATTCTTTTGTTCTGATGCCATTGTTCATTTGACTAAACTAACGGTTAAGAATTCTGGATTCGCCATCCAGGCGCGTAGGGAGCTATGGCTTAAATCTTGGTCAGCTGACGTGACTTCAAAGTCTAAATTTCGGGCCTGGTTTGAAGGAAATTATTACTGACATTACTGGAGGAAAGGGTCACACCCTTCCTCAGGACAGGGCCAAATCAAGGGCCAAACAGTATAATTTTCGTGCCTTTCGAAACTACAAGGCAAGTGCAGCATCAACTTCCTCTGCTTCAAAACAAGAGGGAACTTTTGCGCAATCCAAGCCGGCCTGGAAATCTAACCAGGCTTGGAACAAAGGCAAGCAGGCCAGAAAGCCTGCTGCTGCCTCTAAAACAGCATGAAGGAACGGCCCCCTATCCGGTAACGGATCTAGTAGGGGGCAGACTTTCTCTCTTCGCCCAGGCGTGGGCAAGAGATGTTCAGGATCCCTGGGCGTTGGAGATCATATCTCAGGGATATCTTCTGGACTTCAAAGCTTCCCCCCCCCCCCCACAAGGGAGATTTCACTTTTCGAGATTATCTGTAAACCAGATAAAGAAAGAGGCATTCTTACGCTGTGTGCAAGACCTCCTAGTAATGGGAGTGATCCATCCAGTTCCACAGACGGAACAGGGACAGGGATTTTATTCAAATCTGTTTGTGGTTCCCAAAAAAGAGGGAACCTTCAGACCAATTTTGTATCTAAAGATCTTAAACAAGTTCCTCAGAGTTCCATCGTTCAAAATGGAAACTATTCGGACCATCCTACCTATGAACCAGGAGGGTCAGATCATGACCACAGTGGATTTAAAGGATGCTTACCTTCACATACCGATTCACAAAGACCATCATCGGTTCCTAAGGTTTGCCTTTCTAGACAGGCATTACCAGTTTGTGGCTCTTCCCTTCGGGTTAGCCACAGCCCCAAGAATTTTTACAAAGGTTCTGGGGTCCCTTCTGGCGGTCCTAAGACCACGGGGCATATCAGTGGCCCCTTATCTAGACGATATCCTGATACAGGCGTCAAATTTACAAATTGCCAAATCTCATACGCACATAGTATTGGCATTTCTGAGGTCGCATGGGTGGAAATTGAACGAGGAAAAGAGTTCTCTATCACCCCTCACAAGAGTGTCCTTCCTAGGAAGTTAGATAGATTCTGTAGAAATGAAAATTTACCTGACGGAGTCCAGGTTATCAAGGCTTCTAAATTCCTGCCGTGTTCTTCATTCCATTCCGCGCCGTCAGTGGCTCAGTGCATGGAAGTGATCGGCTTAATGGTAGCGGCGATGGACATAGTGCCATTTGCGCGCCTACATCTCAGACCGCTGCAATTATGCATGCTAAGTCAGTGGAATGGGGATTACACAGATTTGTCCCCTCTACTAAATCTGGATCAAGAGACCAAAGATTCTCTTCTCTGGTGGCTATCTTGGGTCCATCTGTCCAAGGGTATGACCTTTCACAGTCCAGATTGGACAATTGTAACAACAGATGCCAGCCTTCTAGGTTGGGGTGCAGTCTGGAATTCCCTGAAGGCTCAGGGATCGTGGAATCAGGAGGAGAAACTCCTCCCAATAAATATTCTGGAGTTAAGAGCAATATTCAATGCTCTTCTAGCTTGGCCTCAGTTAGCAACACTGAGGTTCATCAGATTTCTGTCGGACAACATCACGACTGTGGCTTACATCAATCATCAAGGGGGGATCAGAAGCTCCCTATCGATGTTAGAAGTATCCAAGATAATTCGCTGGGCGGAAACTCACTCCTGCCACCTATCAGCCATCCATATCCCAGGTGTAGAGAACTGGGAGGCGGATTTTCTAAGTCAGACTTTTCATCCGGGGGAGTGGGAACTCCATCCGGAGGTGTTTGCTCAATTGGTTCATCGTTGGGGCAAACCAGAACTGGATCTCATGGCATCTCGCCAGAACGCCAAGCTTCCTTGTTAAGGATCCAGGTCCAGGGACCCAGAAGCGACGCTGATAGATGCTCTAGCAGCGCCTTGGTTCTTCAACCTGGCTTATGTGTTTCCACCGTTTCCTCTGCTCCCTCGACTGATTGCCAGAATCAAACAGGAGAGAGCATCGGTGATCTTGATAGCGCCTGCGTGGCCACGCAGGACCTGGTATGCAGACCTAGTG